>NW_011494635.1:11154964-11155534 GCF_000754665.1 Bison bison bison
CGTTGGACTGGAAGAAACACAAGCTGGAATCAAGATTTCTGGGAGAAATATCAATAACCTCAGATATGCAGATGACACCACCCTTATGGCAGAAAGTGAAGAGGAACTCAAAAGCCTCTTGATGAAAGTGAAAGTGGAGAGTGAACAAGTTGGCTTAAAGCTCAACATTCAGAATACTAAGATCATGGCATCCGGTCCCACCACTTCATGGGAAATAGATGGGGAAACAGTGTCAGACTTTATTTTTCTGGGCTCCAAGATCACTACAGATGGTGACTGCAGCCATGAAATTAAAAGATGCTTACTCCTTGGAAGGAAAGTTATGACCAACCTAGATAGCATATTCAAAAGCAGAGACACTACTTTGCCAACAAAGGTCCGTCTAGTCAAGGCTATGGTTTTTCCTGTGGTCATGTATGGATGTGAGAGTTGGACTGTAAAGAAGGCTGAGCACCGGAGAATTGATGCTTTGAACTGTGGTGTTGGAGAAGACTCTTGAGGGTCCCTTGGACTGCAAGGAGATCCAACCAGTCCATTCTAAAGGAGATCAGCCCTGGGATTTCTTTGGAA
>NW_011494635.1:11155634-11156351 GCF_000754665.1 Bison bison bison
TCATCTCACATGCTAGTAAAGTAATGCTCAAAATTGTCCAAGCCAGGCTTCAGCAATATGTGAACCGTGAACTTCCAGATGTTCAAGCTGGTTTTAGAAAAGGCAGAGGAACCAAAGATAAAATTGCCAACATCCGCTGGATCATAGAAAAAGCAAGAGAGTTCCAGAAAAACATCTATTTCTGCTTTATTGACTATGCCAAAGCCTTTGACTATGTGGATCACAATAAACTGTGGAAAATTCTGAAAGAGATGGGAATACCAGAACACTTGACCTGCCTCTTGAGAAATTTGTATGCAGGTCAGGAAATAACAGTTAGAACTGGACATGGAACAACAGACTGGTTCCAAACAGGAAAAGGAGTACGTCAAGGCTGTATATTGTCACCCTGTTTATTTAACCTATATGCAAAGTACATCATGAGAAACGTTGGACTGGAAGAAACACAAGCTGGAATCAAGATTTCTGGGAGAAATATCAATAACCTCAGATATGCAGATGACACCACCCTTATGGCAGAAAGTGAAGAGGAACTCAAAAGCCTCTTGATGAAAGTGAAAGTGGAGAGTGAACAAGTTGGCTTAAAGCTCAACATTCAGAATACTAAGATCATGGCATCCGGTCCCACCACTTCATGGGAAATAGATGGGGAAACAGTGTCAGACTTTATTTTTCTGGGCTCCAAGATCACTACAGATGGTGACTGCAGCCATGAAA
>NW_011494635.1:11156451-11158657 GCF_000754665.1 Bison bison bison
TGGTGTTGGAGAAGACTCTTGAGGGTCCCTTGGACTGCAAGGAGATCCAACCAGTCCATTCTAAAGGAGATCAGCCCTGGGATTTCTTTGGAAGGAATGATGCTAAAGCTGAAACTCCAGTACTTTGGCCACCTTATGTGAAGAGTTGACTCATTGGAAAAGACTCTGATGCTGGGAGGGACTGGGGACAGGAGGAGAAGGGGACGACAGAGGATGAGATGGCTGGATGGCATCACTGACTCTATGGACGTGAGTCTGAGTGAACTCCGGGAGTTGGTGATGGACAGGGAGGCCTGGCGTGCTGCGATTCATGGGGTCACAAAGAGTCGGACACAACTGAGCGACTGATCTGATCTGATTGTTTCCTGTTCGGTTCTAACTGTTACTTCTTGACCTGCATACAGGTTTCTCAGGAGTCAGGTAAAATGTCCTGGTATTGTATCTCTTTAAGAATTTTCCAGTTTTTTGTGATCCAAACAAAGTCTTCAGTGTAGCCAATGAAGAAGTAGATGTTTTTCTAGAATTCCATTGCTTTTTCTATGATCCAACGGATGTTGGCAATTTGATCTCTAGTTCCTCTGCCTTTTCTAAATCCAGCTTGAATATCTGGAAGTTTTCAGTTCAGGTACTGTTGAAGCCTCATTTGAAGGATTTTGAGCATTATCTTGATAACATGTAAATGAGTTCAACTGTGTGGTAGTTTGAATATTCTTTGTCATTGTCCTTCTTTGGGATTGTAATGAGAATGAACATTTTCCAGTCCTATGGCCACTGCTGAGTTTTCCAAATTTGCTGGCATATGAAGTGCAGTACTTTAACAGCATTGTCTTTTAGGATTTTAAATAGCTAAGATGGATTTCCATCACCTTCACTAGCTTTGTTCATAGTCCGGCTTCCTAAGGCCCACTTGACTTCACACTCCAGGATATCTGGCTCTAGTTGAGTGACTACAGCACTGTGGTTATTTGAGTCATTAAGACCTTTTTTTGTACAGTTTTGCTGTGTATTCTTGCCACTTCCTCTTAATATCTTCTGTTTCTGTTAGGTCCAAATATTTTCTGTCCTTAATTGTGCCTATCTTTGCATGAAATATTCCCTTGGTGTCTCTGATTTTCAGGAAGAGATCTCTATTCTTTCTCATTCTATTGTTTTCCTCTGTTTCTTTGCACTCGTCTCTTAAGAATGCTTTCTTATCTCTCGTTCCTGTTCTTCAGAGCTCTGCTTTCAGATAAGAATATCTTTCCTTTTCTCCTTTGCCTTTTGCTTCTTTTCTCAGCTATTTGTAAGGCCTCTTAGGACAACAATTTTGCCTTTCTTTTTCTTGGAGATGGTTTTGATCACCACTTCCTATACAATGATGCAAACCTCCATCCATAGTTCTTCATGCAATTTGTCTATCAGATCTAATCCCTTGAATCTTACATCAGTTCTACTGTATAATCATAAGAGATCTGACATAGGTCATACCTGAATGGCCTAGCATTTTTCCTGTTTTCTTCAATTCAAGTTTGAATTTTGCAATATGGAGTTCATAATTTGAGCCACAGTCAGCTCCTTGTCTTTTTTTCCTGATGGTATAGGGCTTCTCCTTTTTTGGGTGCAAAGAATATGATCAATCTGATTGCAGTATTGACCATCTGGTAATGTCCATGTGTAGAGTCATCTCTTGTGTTGTTGGAAGAGGGTGTTTGCTATGACCAGAGTGTTCTCTTGGGAAAACTCTGTTAGCCTTTTCCCTAGTTCATTTTGTACTCCAAGGCCAGTTCAGTTCAGTCCAGTTACTCTGTCATGTCCGACTCTTTGCGACCCCATGAACTGCAGCATGCCAGGCCTCCCTGTCCATCACCAACTCCCAAAGTCCACCCAAACCCATGTCCATTGAGTCAGTGATGCCATCCAACCATCTCATCCTCTGTCGTCCCCTTCTCCTCCTGCCTTCAATCTTTCCCAGCATCAGGGTCTTTTCTAATCAGTCAGCTCTTCTCATCAGGTGGCCAAAGTATTGGAGCTTCAGCTTCAACATCAGTCCCTCCAATGAACACCCAGGACTAATCTCCTTTATGATGGACTTGTTGGATATCCTTGCAGTCCAAGGGACTCTCAAGAGTCTTCTTCAACACCACAGTTCAAAAGCATCAATTCTTCAGTGCTCAGCCTTCTCTATACTCTCACATTCATACATGACCACTGGAAAAACAAAAATGAG
>NW_011494635.1:11158757-11187181 GCF_000754665.1 Bison bison bison
CATTCATACATGACCACTGGAAAAACCATAGCCTTGACTAGACGGACCTTTGTTGACAAAGTAATGTCTCTGCTTTGTAATATGCTATCTAGGTTGGTCATAACTTTCCTTCCAAGGAGTAAGCGTCTTTTAATTTCATGGCTGCAGTCACCATCTGCAATGATTTTGGAGCCCAGAAAAATAAAGTCAGCCACCCTGTCCACTGTTTCCCCATCTATTTGCCATGAAGTGATGGGACCAGACGCCATGATCTTAGTTTTCTGAATGTTGAGCTTTAAGCCAACTTTTTCACTCTCCTCTTTTACTTTCATCAAGAGGCTCTTTAGTTCTTCTTCACTTTCTGCCATAAGGGTGGCATCATCTGCATATCTGAGGTTATTGACATTTCTCCCAGCAATCTTGATTCCAGCTTGTGCTTCTTCCAGCCCAGCGTTTCTCATGATGTACTCTGCACATAAGTTAAATAAGGAGGGTGACAGTATACAGCCTTGATGTACTCCTTCCCCTATTTGGAACCTTTCTGTTGTTCCATGTCCAGTTCTAACTGTTGCTTCCTGACCATGCTCAGTATATCTTTAATCCAATTTCCTGCTGATGAGTGGGGCTGTGTTTTCTCCCTGTATTTTGACATGAGGCCAAACTATGGTAGTGATAATGGCGATCTCCTCCAAAGGACTTATGCCAGCATGCTGTGCCTTCCAGGTCTGCTTCAGTCAGGGCCCCTGACCCTGTGGCAGGCCACTGTGGACCCACACCTCTGCTGGAGACTCCCAAACACAGGCAAGTCTGGCTCAGTCTCTTGTGGGGTCACTGTTCCATTCTCCTGGGTCCTGGTGTGCATGAGGTTTTGTTCGTGCCCTCCTAGAGTCTCTGTTTCCCTAGTCCTGTGGAAGTTCTATAATCAAATTCTACTGACTTTCAATGTCAGATTCCCTGGGGAGTCCCCATCCCTTTGTCAGGTTGGGAAGTCTGTTGTGGGGTCTATTATTCTGCAGCTTGTGGATTGCCCACCCACCAGCTCTATAGTGGGACTAATGGCAGTCTCCTCTAAGAGGACTTATGCCATCCACCACACCTACTAGGACTGTTGCTATCAGTGCCCCTGTCTCTTTGGCAGGTGGCTGATGACCCACGCTTCTGCAGAAGACCCTGAAACACTCACAGGAAGGTCTGGCTCAGTCTCTTGAAATAAGGTGAATAAAATAGGTTATCAGTTCAGTCGCTCAGTTGTGTCCAACTCTTTGTGACCCCATTGACTGCAGCACCCCAGGCTTCCGTGTCCATCACCAACTCCTTGAAGTTCCAACTCATGTCCATTGAGTTGGTGATGCCATCCATCCAGCTCATCCTCTGTTGTTCCTTTCTCTTTCTGCACATTAAAAAATGAACATTTTCTGGTAGGAAACAGTAAACTCAACCCGAAGTTATTGCAGTCACTAAGCTTTAAGTCTTCCATTAAGTATCCAATTATCCCTAAGACAGGTGTTGGCATGACAGGGACAGCATCCTGGAGGATTACTATTTTCATGATGAAAGAGTGAATATTTATTTATTTATTTTTCTTTCTTTCTTTCTTTCTTTTTAATTTAATTTTATTTTTAAACTTTACAAAATTGTATTAGTTTTGCCAAATATCGAAATGAATCTGCCACAGGTATACATGTGTTCCCCATCCTGAACCCTCCTCCCTCCTCCCTCCCCATACCATCCCTCTGGGTCGTCCCAGTGCACCAGCCCCAAGCATCCAGTATCGTGCATCGAACCTGGACTGGCAACTCGTTTCATACATGATATTATACATGTTTCAATGCCATTCTCCCAAATCTTCCCACCCTCTCCCTCTCCAACAGAGTCCATAAGACTGTTCTATACATCAGTGTCTCTTTTGCTGTCTCGTATATACGGTTATTGTTACCATCTTTCTAAATTCTATATATATGCGTTAGTATACTGTATTGGTGTTAATGTAACTTAGTATCTCAATTCTTTAGGAAGTGATATTATATTTATCCTAGGATGTGGTGCATCAGATGAAAATGTTATATAGTTAGAAGTCTATAACAGACACTTATAAAAGTGCTGGACCACTACCAAAATGAATCTTAGAAAAGATAACATAAAAGAAGGTCATTAAATAATGTCAGTTATACTTATGCTGATATTGTTGTCCAGTTACTAAGTCATGTCCAACTCTTTGTGACCCCACGGACCCCAGCATGCCAGGCTCTTCTGCCCTCTACTCTCTCCTGGAATTTACTCAGATTCAAATCCATTGAGTCAGTGATGTTATCAAGGCATCTCATCCTCTGCCATCTCCTTGTCCTTTTGCCTTTGATCTTTCCCAACATCAGGGTCTTTTCTGATGAGTCAGCTGTTTACATCAAATGGACAAATTATTAGAACTTCGGCATCAGCAACAGTCCTTCCAATGAATATTTGGAGTTTATATTTAGGATGGACTGGTTTGGTCTCCTTGCCGTTCAAGGGACTCTCAAGAGTCTTCTCCAGCACCACTGATTCAAAAGAATCAGTTCTTCAGTGCTCAGCATTCTTTATGATCCAACTCTCACATCCATACATCACTACTGGAAAAGCCATAGCTTTGAGTATATGAGCCTTTGTTGGCAAAGTGATGTCTCTGCTTTTTAATATGCTGTATAGATTTGTCATAGCTTTCCTTACAAAGAGCAAGTATCTCTTAATTTCATGGCTGTAGTCACAAGTCTGCAGTGATTTTGGAGCACAAGAAAATAAAATCTGTCACTACACTCCCCTTCTCTCCTTCCATTTGCTGTAAAGTGATGGGACAGATGCCATGATCTTAGTTTTTTTTTTTTTTTTAATGTTGAATTTCAAAGCAGCTTTTTCACTCTCTTCTTTCACCCTCATCAAAAGGCTCTTTTGTTCCTCTTCATTTTCTGCTGTTAGAGTGGTACCATCTGCATATCTGAGGTGGTTGATATTTCTCCTGGGAAGCTTGATTCCAGCTTGTGATTCATCCAGGCTGACATTTTGCCTGATAGATTCCTCATGTAAGTTAAATAGAGTGACAATATACAGCCTTGCTGTACTCTTTCCCCAATCTTAAGCCAGTCAGTTGTTTCATGTCTGGTTCTAACTGTTGCTTCTTGGCTTGCATACAGGTTTCTCAGGAGACAGGTAAGATGGTCTTGTACTCTTATTTCTTTAAGAATTTTCCACAGTTTGTTGTGATCCATACAGTCAAAGGCTTTAGCATCATCAATGGCACAAATGTTTTTCTGGAACTCCTTTGCTTTCTCCACGATCCAACCAATGTTGGTAATCTGGTCTCTGCTTCCTCTGCATCTTCAAAACCTAGTTTCTACATCTGGAAGTTCTTGGTTTGCAGAAGTCTAACTTGAAGGATTTTGAACATAACCTTACTAGCATGTAAAAGGAAGACAAATAAGTAGAAAAGAAATCATTGCAAAGTCATTTGAACTCAAGTCTCAACAAACATAAGAAGGGTGATTTAATCAACCAGAATGCCATAGTTTTTCTTACAAAAGTGGTTGGAAAATGAGTCTAATTTTTTTTCCACTTTCCAGCCTCATGTGAGGGCAAGGATTGGTGAAACTGATACTCCATTCCCCTTGCTGCATGGAAACCTGGGAAGCAGTTAATTTTTGTTTCTGATTTGTTTGTTTGTTTTGATTTGCTTTCTTTTTTAATATAAATTTATTTATTTTAATTGGAGGCTAATTACTTTATAATATTGTATTGGTTTTGCCAGAGATCACCATGAATCCACCACAGGTGTACACATATTCCCCATCCTGAACCCCAGTTCCACCTCCCTCCCCATACCATCCCTAGTGGAGCCTGAGTAATTCAATAAATAATGGCTGCACCTAGACTAAAGGGGAAACATTTTTCCTAGGGAGATGGTTTTAGCTCCCCTTCTCTGGTACCTGTGGTCATGTCATATGAGTCTTACCAGAAGCATGTGCTGTGATGGAGTTAGGAGTGTAAACAATTTATTAGGGAAAAACACTTGGGAATCAAAAAGAGAGGAAGCCGATTGGGAGAAAGAGGCATCTGACTAGATCTAATTGAATATGGTCCAACAGAAGGCTTCAGGACAAAGATGGCTAATTAAAGGACTCCCACATGGTATGGGAGAGGTCATGCCCCTATGCCACAGGCTGGCTTAGTCATTGGCTGCAGCAATCTCCAGGCTGTAAATCTGAGGGGAGCCTGATGCAGTTAAACAACACCTGAAGGCTGTCTGTTCATGAAACTCTGTGCAGCTGGGCAATATGCTTTTTCCTGAAGGGAGATCTCACCAGGACCTCACTGTGTCTGCCAGAGATCACTTGACCTGTCACCACGTGTGCATAAACCCTTGCTCCCACCTACTAGGACCTACCTCTACTCTAATACCCAAATGCACTGCCACAGCATTAGCTCTTACTTACTTCTCTAATTCCTTCTGCATTCTGGGCACAGGAAAATTGTCTTTTTTTGGTTTTTCCTTCAAGCTTGGCTATATCATCAGAATTTTTAAGTGTTAATTGTAGGCAGACAGCTGTTTCTTTTTATCTCAATCTGTCTTTTTGCATCACTCAATTTCTTTGACTCCAAGACATCATTTCCTTGAGACTTACTAGGGTCAGTCAGAATATTTGAGGCAATTATGACTATGTAACTCAGACAATTAGAAAAAATGATCTTCTATTTGTAACAGATTTCACCTGTATTCTGTTCAAGTAGCTGTGAGTAATGGTATACTACTGCCCTGCTTTTAGCAGAGTCAACTGGCAACTACATATTTTTCATCGACAGTATTAATGATCACTATGCTAGGAGATGGAGGTAAAAAGAAAATGGAAAAGAAATTGTTTCTGTATTTAAGAGGCTCTTAGTTGACATACTAATACACAAAGAAGAGTTGAAAAACAATTAGTGCAAAAATATATGGTTTAAACAATTCCTACTCAAAGTGTGAACTGTGGACTACCAGCAATGGCCACACTAGAAAACACAAAATAAATGCAGATTCTCAAGCCATATTCCAAACCTACTGAATAATAATCTGCACTTTATAAAGATTCCCAATGACTCACATGTACTTTATGGTTTGGAAAGAACTTATTTATACAAAAATGCCATTGTTGATGGACTTGGGAGAAAAAAAAAAACTCAACAGGAGAAGAAACTGGGCTATTAAATGGTTGTATGAGATCTCACCTTAAATGAGACTAGTTATTTGAAAGGGACTTCAGCTTGGTGGAACAGAATTTGAAAAAACAATTTTAAGCTCTTTCAGAGAAATTTACAATATTAATCTAAGAATCTGCTGTAAGATTTTATGGCACATATAATAATTATTATTTTAATTGATATTATATTTATGTTGTATGTTTTCCATGCTGTGGGAATTTTCATGAAATGCATGAAGTCCTTTTGATAATTCATTAACTAGAACTAGAATTGTCTGAATTTATAATAAATTTTGAATATGTAGTAAATTTTTCTAAGATCCTTTATGACCAAAATGTGTAGTTTTATTATAAAGCAGTCTTAGTAAATTCTATCACATGTGTTTCTCTGGATTATAAGGAGGCTGACATTTTTATAAAATGGGTTTTCCCAACAATATTTTAAAGTGTCTTTCCCCTTTTTTCCTCTCTTCTATGAAGTGGAATTGTAACTTCACAAAGCAGATTCATATACTCTGAAACAGTGGAAATGGAAGCTTTCATTATAAATTGAAACGTCTCTTTTTTGATTTCAGCAAAGAGATCAGTCCTGGGTGTCCATTGGAGGGACTGACGTTGAAGCTGACATTCCAATACTTTGGCCATCTGATGCAGAGAGCTGACTCATTTGAAAAGACCCTGATGCTGGGAAGGATTGAGGGCAGAAGGAGAAGGGGACAACAGAAGATGAGATGGTTGGATGGCATCACTGACTCAATGGACATGGGTTTGGATGGACTGTGGGAGTTGGTGATGGACAGGGAGGCCTCATGTGCTGTGGTTCATGGGGTTGCAAAGAGTCAGACATGACTGAGCGACTGAACTGAACTGAACTGAGTATTATTAAGACAGATAAATTATATTTTCGTGAAATGTTTCCATTTAAAAAAAAAACTCTGCTGATAGATACTATAATTTCAGAGACTGACTTTAGCTGCCACTCTTTTATTTCTAATTCCAAATCAGAGAGAGGGGACAAGCAACATTTCAACCAACATGAGTGACTCCAAATCTCAGTGTTGTGGAGAGAAGGAAAATACCTCTAGATGTGACTTCCAGGTGATTTGTAAAAATTGTCCTTAGAGATTCTGATTCGTATAGATTGAGTTAAAAGACAAATGGTGATTGATACTTGAGAGGTGGAATCTCAGTTGTGAGGAGTGTAGTTTACATGGAGTGTATTAGGAATGAAGACCTTGGCTCAATCCAGTTTGTTTATTTAAATGGTTCTTACCCCCTTTAAAAGATACATTTATTTATTTATTTTTGGCTGCTCTGGGTCTTCAATGCTGCACATGCTTTTCTCTAGTTGCAGCTAGTGGAGGCTACTCTGTAGTTGCAGTGCGCAGGCTTCTCATTGCGATGGCTTCTTCTTGCAGAACACAGGCTCTAGGGCTTGCAGGCTTCAGTATTTACAACTTTTGGGTTCTAGAACACAGCTCAGTAGTTGTGGCACACAGGCTTAGGTGCTCTGTGGCACGTGGGATCTTCTTGGACAACGGATTGAACATGTGTCTCCTGCATTGGCAGGTGGATTCTTTACCACTGAGCCATCAGGGAAGCCCCTTACCTCCCTTTTTATAAAATCAATTTCCTTATTTATTTCCTTAGTGAATGTTGCTCAGTCGTGTCTGACTCTTTGCAACCACATGGACTGTAGCCTACCAGGCTCTTCTGTTCCATGGGATTCTCCAGGCAAGAATACTGAAGTAGGTAGCCATTCTCTTCTCCAGAGGATCTTCCTGACCCAGGAATTGAACCAGGGTCTCCTGCATTGCAGGCAGATTCTTTATTATCTGAGCTACCAGGGAAGCGGGCAAGTTGAAATATTTAGTAATACTGAAAAAAAGACAATAGATTAATCATTTTAGTGAGTAAACAATCAGAGTTCACTTTAACAACTTCATTGAGATATAATTCACATAGTGTAAAATTCACTCATTTAATGCCTACATTGTAGTGCTCTTTAGTACATTTAGCATATTAATTGTGTAACCATCACCACAATTTTAAAACACTTTCATCATCCTCCAAAGGAACCTAGTACCCTTTAATAATTACAACTTATTTCTTCTCTCTCAGTCCTGGCAAACACTAGTCTACTTACTGGCTCTATGGATTTACCTGTTCTAGACATTTTATATAAATAGAGTCACATAGCACATGATTATTTTTGTGACAGGCTTCTTTCATTTAGCATGTTTTTAAGGTTTGTCTATGTGGCAGCATATGTTAGACTTCATTCCTTCCTATTGCTATGTAATTGCATGGATAAAGCAATTTGCTTATCCATTCATTTTTTGATGGACATTTTTGTCATTTCCATTTTGTGGCTATTATAAATAATTTTGCTAAGCATTTTGATGTAAAGTTTTCTGTGAAGTCACATATTTTCATTTCTCTTAGGAGTGAAATTTCTGGGTCATATGGTAAATCTACTTTTAACCTTTTTAAGGAGCTGCCAAAACTATTTTCCAAAGTGTTTGCAACATTTCACATCCTCACCAGCAGTGCAGGAAGGTTCCAAGTTCTCCACATCCTTATACCAATACTGTTATTTTCTGTCTTTTTTATTACAGCCATCCTAGTGGGTGTGAAGTGGCCCCTTATTGTGGTTTTAGTTTGCATTTCCCTAATGGCTAATGATTATAAGCATCTTTCCATATGTGTATATATTCCTTGGAGAAATAGCTATTGAAGTTCCTTGTCCATTATTATACTGGATGGAAATTGATGGGGAGTATTAGGAGACTAGTTTTCATTGTTGCTGTTATTATGTAACTGAGTTCAGTTCAGTTCAGTTCAGTTCAGTCAGTTCAGTCGCTCAGTTGTGTCTGACTCTTTGGGACCCCATGAACCACAGCACATGAGGCCTCCCTGTTCATCACCAACTCCCAGAGTCCACCCAAACTCACGTCCATTGAGTCAGTGATGCCATCCAACCATCTCATCCTTTGTTGTCCCCTTCTCCTTCTGCCCTCAATCTTTCCCAGCATCAGGGTCTTTTCAAATGAGTCAGCTCTCTGCATCAGGCGGCCAAAGTATTGGAATGTCAGCTTCAACATAAGTCCTACCAATGAACACCCAGGACTGACTGGTTGGATCTCCTTGCTGTCCAAGGGACTCTCAAGAGTCTTCTCCAACACCACTGTAATATTCAATATTTCTATACTGCCTTGAAATATATTAAGAACTATCATGGAATATCCTGGTGGCTCAGTGGTAAACAATCTGCCTGCAATCCCTGCGAAGGTAGGAAATACAGGTTTTATCCCTTGGTCAGGAAGATCTCCTGGAGAAGGAAATGACAAACAACTCCAGCATTCTTGCCTGGAAAATCCCATGGACAGAGGAGCCTGGCAGGCTACTGTCCAAGGGGTCTCAATGAGTTGGACACAGCTTAATGACTGAAAAATAACAACAAAATCATTCACACACACAAAAAAAGGTAGCTGAACTTTCTTTATATAATAAAAATGATAGACTTTTTGCAGATTTAATTCTTCCCCCAAGATTTCAGGTCTTGTTTCAAGAGTTTATCTCTGGTGTGAGTATGTATGGATGTGTGTATCTATGTGTGTCTGTGTATGAGATCATTAGAAATTTACCCTTTTGCTTAGTTTATTGAGTTTTAGTGAAGAGTGATTATCTACCAAGGATCTACTCTTTCTTTCTGTTGTGTTCCTTGGTGAACCAAGTGATGCCTTGAAAGCTGATGTTAATGCTTAAAAACCTGGCATTTTCTAGCTCTGTCTGCTTACCAGTAGAGCTTGGAGCAATAGCAAGATTGTGGACTGATCCATACCACTCCAGTCATTTATGGGAAAGAACTGATATTTATACAAATAAATCATAATTTTTGCACTAGTCCTTGCCAGCTTTTTCTTCTTAGTTTTCTGACTTTGCATTACTTAGTTTTCTATGATAAATGTATACAGTGACTTAATCTTAAATAAATTAGATAAAGGATTTCATACAAACTAGTAAGAGTAAGGAAAAAGTAATTACTTAAGAGAAAATTAAACAACTGAAGACTTAGGAATGGGAGTCAGATATTCAAGGGTATCTTTAAGTCAATATCATAATATTGACTTAAAAATGTGTTTGGCTACCTAAAAGTCATCAAAAAATGTGAAAATCATTTTTAGAAATCAAAGTTTTTTAAAGATGGAGTTGTTTCATCTGAATTTCAGTTAAGGACATTCAGCTATTTCTATTTAATTTTAATCATGAGACAAGGCTTAATTTTTAAAAATTGGTCAGAGATGTTTGGATTTCCAAATAATTGTGTAAATGAATCTGGTATAGCAGGGTTCTTCATGGTGTCTTGCATCTGTACCTATTGCAGTAAATGTGTTCTTATTTTCCATCCAACATCCATTTTTTAAAGTTTACTTGCATTGTCTACGCTGAACTGTGAAAATAAATTAACTTTATCAAATGAGAGACACACAAAGATAGAAGTTCTGACTGAAGTATGACGGATATAAAATTATTTTCCTTACTTGTCTCTTTGATGTTGTATAATTCTTGTGGCTCTAGAAGACATATGTATTTACTTACATATTTGACACATTAATTTAAACTTGCTATTTTAAAAAAATCATTTATTTATTTATTTTTGGTTGTGCTGGGTATTTGTTGCTACCCACAGACTTTCTCTAGTTGTGGTGTGCAGGCTTCTCATTGCGGTAGGCTTTTTCATGGTGGAGCACAGGTTCTAGGTACGTGGGCTCAGTGGTTGTGGTCAAGGGCTTAGTTGTCCCATGGCATGTGGGACCTTCCTGAACTAGGGATCAAACTGGAGTCCCCTGCATTGCAAAGTGTATTTTAAACCACTGAACCACCAGGGAAGCCCTAAACTTGCTATTTTTATTTGGAAGGATTCTCCACCTTCTTTTATATTTGTCTTATCTCTTTCATTAAGATGGAAACTACACCAGGGGACTTGGTTTTCCCCATGGCTGAAAGAACTAGCACTGTGTCAAGTCCTGGGCTGCTTCTGTATTGTACAATGATTGATAAGCAGAGCATGTATCATTGTTTGTATTTTCATTAGGATGATGAATTCCAGAAGTTATTTTCCTGTGTGGGACATCCTCCTCCCCACCCTACACCCAAGTCTCCCATCCCTGTTTCTCTTAGTAGGAAGAGGATCAGGCAGTCCTGCACTGAGCAACTGAGCTATGCACCCCAGAGCATGGGATCGCAGAAGAAATACTATGCAGTTTAGTTCAGAGCAAAATGATTTTCCATTAATCCAAACAGAAGGGAAGAACTGTTATCAGTTTAAAAGCAAAGGCTAAGTTTCTTGTTTCAGTGTAAAACATAGTATTTTTGCCAAAGTTTTGCAAGCATTCAACATGTGATTGGGTCTTTGCCTGTGTACTCAGTCATTTAGTCAAGTGTGACTCTGCATCCTTGTGGACTGCAGCCCATCAGACTCCTCTGTCCATGGGGTTTTCCAGGCAAGAATACTGGAGTGGGTTGCCATTTCTTCCTCCAGGGGATCTTCCTGACCCAGGGATTGACCCCATGTCTCTCTCAGGCACTGGCAGACAGATTTTTTACCACCGAGCCATGAGGGTAGCCCGAATGGGTCTTTATGCAAAATTAAATGATAGTGGACATGGGCTGTATTTATTTATCACATTCTCAAGCCCCTCATTGTTAAGGCAGTGTAAATATATGACTCTTATCTAACAAGTATATTTAGAAAGCATGCTGAAGAACTAAGTAAAGTGAAAATGGAGAGGTTTCCTAAAGACAACTGAAAGCCAATGGAAGCTACACTATTTGAAAATCTTAGTCTCTCAACTTACTAATATGAAGTGCAGCATATTTTAAGTTTTAAATTTATGTTTTTATTCTTGACAATCTGTACCTTCCTTCAACCAAATCCTCATTTATTTGTTTGCTCTCATCTTTCCTAGAACATCCATATTTTATAGCAAGTGAAATGCCTGGTTAATCAAAGCTACTGATCCAGGAGGAAGAGTTCCAGCAGGAAGCATTTATAGACCAGGTTAGTAACAGACAAAATGAGCAAAAGAAGCAGACTGGCTGAACAACCTTTTGGCTAGGACTGTTGGAAGCAACACTCAAAACCAATTTACAGCTTTGCAAAGTTTGGGTTTTAAAACAATCCTTGTCTCCTCATTCATTAGTAAGGTTGCAGGATTAGCAACTGGGTGATCCTGCCAGGTACACGTGTATCAGTCCCAGAGGCAAGACTCTGTGTGCTGAGAGCATCCACCAATACAATGAAAAAAGTATAACTGTTAACATTTTAACTAGCTTCTCTTTCATTTGTAATGGCTACTAACTGTCTTGGTCAAGGGCATTCTAAAAAGAAATGTATAGGGCCCGAGGTTGTTCTAATGATCTATTTCTCAAGTGAATGGCAGGATAGCTTTTACGGAGCTGGGTGAATTTAGATAGCCCTAGATAAATAAAAAGGGTTTAATTTCATAATAAACTTCTCTTTAAATTTTTATTATTTTTTATTATGGCAAAATATACATAACAAAAAATTTGCTCTCTTAGTCATGTTTGAGTATACAATTCAGTGGTATTAAAGACATTCACATTCTGTGCTACCATGACCACCATCTAACTCTAGAACTCTTCATCTTGCAACATTGAAGTCTGCTCATTAAACAACTCTTCTCCCTACCCGCAGTCCCTGACAACCACAATTTTACTTCCTGTAATACTTTCTGCTCTATGAATTTGACTACCTCTTATAAGTGGAATCATGTGGTATTTGTCCTTTAGTGACTGGCTTACTTCACTTAGCATGATGTCTTCAAGGTTCACTCAAGTCATAGCATGTACCAGAATTTCCTTCCTTTTAAAGGCTGTATAATATTATATTATACTGTTACATATATACTACAGTTCATCCCTTTGTTTATCCATTCATTTACCTATGGTCCCTTGGGTTTTCCACCTTTGGCCTAAGAAAAGAGTCTCTGTACCCAAAGTGTTAAGGTTTCATCACAGTGTTTCATGATGGATTTGAGGATAGCAAAATTTATTGAAAAACTTAGATCTGGATATACAGTACAGAAATCATAGATATTATTTATTTATTTTTCTGTCCAGAAAACAAAATATTCCTAGAAATTTTTATAATATGTAGAATGTCCAATCTTTCAAGCTCAGTATTTCTGGGTCCTCTAACTGTGTTTACAAGACAAAGGTGACTGCAGTTCTCTTCTGAATGGAGTGATGCATGCTCCCTTTGCCTGTGATATTTATGGTAAGGACTCTGTTTCAGGGATTCGGGGTTTTATGAGGTTCTCCTCGGTGGGATGCCTTTTAATTGCCTAAATTATATTAGTCCTTGAGGTAAGCCTTTCCTCAAGTGTCCAACCAAGTCCCCTGATCAACCCTCCTCAAAGCCACAGTAAAATTGGCATGCTTAAGTAGGGCAGGAATGCTAACATCCCAGATCTGAGAGAGGTAATTTGGTCCAAAATGCACTCCAGTGATGTTTATATTTCAGATAAAGTGCTTACAGCACTGTTGCTGCCCTTTTGACCCCTGTTTCCTTATTCCCGTGCTTCTAGGAGAAAGTGATACTTAAAATTCAAATCTTTGCTTTTATTAGCTCCCAGAGTGAACTAGGATTTCAATTCATTCTTATCTCTGGTATAAACATTGTTATCATTCATACCTTGGAGATATCTTAGAGAAAACTATTAAATACATTTCGTCAAGGGAACAAATGAAAACTCCTGGGAATCTTTCCTTCCTTCCTTCTTCCTCCTTCTCTCCATCTTCTCCTCCCTCCCCTCCCTCCTTCCTTCCTTCCTTCCTTCCATCCTTCCTTCATTCCACCCCCTTTCCTCTTTCTTCCTTTTTTTCCTTTTCAAATTCATGAGCATATATTTTGCAAACTTAGAGCAAAGCATTTTCACAGTAAAAGTTCACTCTCTGCAGTGGCTATTGGCTGTTGTCGGGAGGGTATGGGGAGGGGGTAGCCTGTGAGGTGAGTGAGGGAAAGGGAATGAGAGCATAGGCTGAAGGTATCTTTCAGGTTTGACTTTTCTGAACCATAGAGGTTGAAAAACAACCTTTTAACATATTGCAAAACACAGCAGCCAAGATGCCCTTCTCAGTTCTTTTAAAAGCAAAATCTACATAAGCCTTTAGAGATTTGACTTTTAATAAGTAGGATCCCACTTCCTATGGTTGGTTGTATTCTCCTAATCCTCATCCCCTCAAATACAAGTGAAGGGGTGTGAACAAAGAGTAGGGAGAGCTTCAGGTCACTTAGCTGATGTAGCCTCTGAAAGTATGATAAGAAATCATACATTGAAACTGAGGCCAAAAGACAGCTAAGCTTTAATAGAGAAGCCTCGCACAGGTAATTTTATCTATTGAGAATATTAAAATGGCTTAGACAAGTAGATTAAACAGCTCAATAAAATGGAATTCTGCACATAATCAAACTTCCTTTCTGCAATAAAACTTATCTGTTTGTTTCACAGAAATTAGTGAGCTAGTAATAGGAAGGCATGGAGTGAACTGAAGCAAAATGCCATAGAAATAATTGTCAGTATCTTACACTCAGGTGGTGCTTTTCACATGAGAAGTATGAGATGGGGTGCCAGCAGCCTCAACATCAGTGTGGATCCTAACAAAATCCTATCAACCCAGAGTGCCACACAAATCCCACAATAGCCAGTCATTTGCAAAGACAAGGAGCCTCGTATGATGAAGATTGCCTGCATCTTACTGTGACTTTCTGAGGGTACTTTATTTATTTATATATATTTTTATTAAGTGGTTTTTCTTGAGTAAAGGGAGAATCATATGTTCAACTTCCATCAGCAGGGAAGTTTCTTGTAGAACCTGAACAACCCTATATTTTTCTAATTGTGAATGTATATTATTTTAACATCTGGATGTCATCTTTGCACATTTAAATTGCTTTTACTATTTATATATAATAAAGAAAATCCTGGGCAGTGGAAAAAACAAAGAAACAAAATTAAGAATATAAATGGGAATGTAGTCAAGGCATAAAGGAAAAACAAAGATCATGTAAATCTTATTTATAAAATTGAGAACCATACCTAATATGCGTGAGGTGACTATGGACTTCTAAAGTGCCACAGAACTAAGTACATCTAGTCTGAGAACAGCTTAAAAGTAGTAACTCCATTTATAAGAAATGCTCCATTTATAAGAAACCTTTATTATCAGAATCACAGTGTTACCTGGATGTTTCTGTCTAAATGCCTTGCAGGCTTTCACCTGTTCTTGGCATAATGACAATTTATGGAAATTGCCATTCATTCATGTAAAGAACTCAGCTACTTGCTATTAGTGTGTGTATATGTCCTATTTAGTTTCCAAATGATGATTAATATCCAAAGCAGAAAAGAATGTTTCAGTAATGAATTATTTCTGTCTATATATCTATTCCTGAAGTGAGTTGTTAACAAAAGTTTCTTCCTAGATTTTCAATCTTTGCCAAAGAACATCAGCTGTTTTAACATAGAATAATTTGCATTTCATACCAGAAAACCAGACATATTAAAAACTGCTTTAAATACTCTTTGAGACTGATTTCTTCCTGTTACTGTTGAAGACTTGCTTTCTATGGTCATTTGGTAAATAAATAGCTTTAAGAATCTGCCTGCAATGCAGGAAACCTGGGTTCAATTTCTGGGTCGGGAAGATTCCCAGGAGAAGGTATGGCAATCCACTCCAGTATTCTTGATGGAAAATCCTATGAACAGAGGAGCCTGGCAGCTACAATTCATGGGATTGCAAGAGTTGGACATGACTTAGTGACTAAACCTCCACCAAGGGGGAAACAAACAAACAAAAAATTGAAATAGACACTAAATTTGAATAAGCACTCATAGCTATTTTAGTTATGTATTGTTATCTAAAAAATTGCGCTGAATTTTTTTTTTTAGTTTACAAGAACAATAGTTATTAAATATCTCTTAGCATTTCCTTGGGTCAAGAACTGACGACTGGCTTGGCTGAATGGTTTTTTCTCAGTCTCTCATAAGTTTACACTCAGGGTGTAGCCAGGCTGCAGTCAACTGAAGGCTTCACTGGTGGGAGGGTCAGCCATTCACTTGGCTGGTAAGGCCTGGCTATTATTGGGAAGCCCCAGCACCTCATGGCAAAGGCAAAGGGCTGCTGGAGTGTCCTCACAGCATGGTGACTGGTTATCCAGAGCAACCAGGAAGGCACAATGCTTTATATGACCCCACTTCAGAAAGGATGCTGTCACTTCCTCTATATTCTGTTGGTTATACGACCAACCCTGATTGAATGAGGGAGAGAACCACACAAGGGCATGAAGACCAAGCACTGGGGCTTCTGAAAACTGTCTATGAGGGTGGCTACCATTTTAGGCATTTTCAGTAATTAATATATGTATATGATTCTCATCACATATGTTTTCTGAGAAAGATCTTCACATGTAGTAGAGTCATTGTAAATATATATTGAAAGGCTTCACGATATATCTATTTTAATGTTTAGTCCAAGAAGAGTAAAAATAGATACTTTCTTACTAGTATTTATTATTAGAGTATGAGCTTGACTCCGTATGTAAATTTGACCTATATGAGCATGTTTAGGAAACTGGAAGGCTGGGAAGCCACTTGTGCAGGACTGAAGAAAAACTGGAAAACTTAACTAGAGAAATGGGCCTGACCAAAGAAATAAATAGGGCACTGGGGGAGAGTCTGACACTTCACTCTATAATAGATTTCCATCCTGAATGCCACTGAACTATTTTCTTTTATTTTTTTAACCCCCAATGCAAACAATATGGTAGTATTACTTTAGGTGGCAATTTCTCGCTTACTAGTGAGGTGGATCATTTTTTTCATGGATTTATTAGTCCTATCTAGTTCCTCTTTTGTGAAATTTCTGATCATAGATTTTAGCACATTTTTATAATTCAATTGTTTGTCTTTATATCAGTTTTTCTTATTTATGATTTTTGCAAGCTCTTCTTTAAATTCATTATGTATTTATACAAACACTTTTTTAGATGTACTTGTTTGTATTTTGCTAAAAATAATCCATTTTTAGATTAACAGAAGATTGCATATTCTATTCCAATCAATTCTAATCTTAAAAATATTTCCCATTATATTTATTAAGTCCAAAATGCTTTATATTTTATTGACTCACTGTTGAAATGTATATCTTCTATCT
Source organism: Bison bison bison (assembly GCF_000754665.1). Classification (NCBI taxonomy): domain Eukaryota; kingdom Metazoa; phylum Chordata; class Mammalia; order Artiodactyla; family Bovidae; genus Bison; species Bison bison. Next base: position 11,175,182 of record NW_011494635.1, read on the forward strand.
TTTAAAAGCTAATTTTGCTTTTCCTAGATTCATTTATTAGCAGTTTTTCTAATCGTTGTGTTAAAGATTCTGAATGCCTCAGTGTTATTCTGGCCCTGCCTATAACTAAAATGTTATGTATTTTGTACTCACTTTTATTTCTATATGATAGTTAATTTCCATTTTAAATTTTCTCCTTACATGTAAACTTAAACATAGAATGTTTTTGTTGAGTGGGTTTATAAATAGAATGTGGTCTCTGTAATTTATAATATATGGAATTAGGTAGTATTTTCTCTGTGGATTAATTGAGGGTTTGTCTTTTTAAATGTCTAACAAATATTTAAAGTATGATTGTGTTTTCTTCCTTAAAACATTTATTATAGTCTCTCTGCAATCTCAAATCATTCAGTGTAAAACCAGCCTCTTAAATTTTCCCAATTATTTCATGCTCTTTGGCAACTTTAGGGGCTTTGCTCATGAGAGTTCCTATTTCGGGTTTGTCCTCTTTCTTTACCTTAAATTGACTAACATCTACTGTTCCTTCTATTCAGTTTAGAAAATTTAGCCTGTGCACTTTCTCTAAATTAGTAACTTCAAATATCATTTTCTCTGCAAAGGATTCTCTAATCTCCCTCAAAACTGTACCAAGCCTACCTGTGGCCTCCCTCTTCTGAGTATGGTACTTGCCTATTTAATTGTCATTGGGCTACTCCACTTTCAAGCAGGGGTTGTATCCTGTTCCTTAATATGTCTCCCATTGTTAGCAAGTTGACTGGCATCTAGGAGGTGGTAAGTAAATATGTGTTGAATGACTCAGGAAGAAAAGAAACTATACAAATCATGAAGGAGAGCTAATGTTACCATATAACATGGAGAGCTATTGAAATTCTTCATGACAGATATTGTGCTGTCATACAATATAACTAATCTCCCAAACCCTGAAAGAGAAGTGGCTCTATAATAATACACAGGAAAACTGAGAATTAAGGAGGTAAACTATTATTGATGAAAAGTGCACATGTGTTGACTTAAAGGGGCAAAACGAGAGTAACAGAATAATTTGAACATCATATAGAGTAAAGCTAGATCACTGTTAGAGTGGCATCAATGAATATTTAAGCAAAGATGGTCACAATCGACTTTATCATACCTCTGAAAAATTGTAAAAAAAAATACAGCAATGAAAAAAATGTTGAATAAAGAAAAAAGCTACTCATAGCTAGAGTCAAATTTCAGCATGCTTCAGGGTGACAATTAGGCACCGCAACCCAGGAAAAATAATGTTGCTATCGTGTACTGGCAGAAACCTGGGGAACAGGTGTGCAAATGGTTTCCAAAGGTATTAGATCAAAAAGAAAGGACTATAGCACTAGATTAGACTGAATTAACTGACATGAAAATACAGCCCTATTCCGGATTCATCTTGAAAGACATTGGTGAAGGAAAATCCTCCTAGGAGGCATAAATCTATTTTATTCACTGCACCTGAAGTGAATGCTGGCCAAGTGAAGAACTGATTTAGGGCAATAGTTGATAATTCAGTTCTTCCCAGGTGGCTCTAGTGGTTTAAAAAACAAACAAACAAACGAAAAAAAAAACCCTGCCTGCCAATGCAGGAGTTGCGGAGGCGATGTCGGGAAGGTTCGACCCCTAGGTCGGGAAGTCCCCCTGGACTAGGAAATGGCAACCCACTTCAGTAGATAGTTCAATTCAATCAGGGACTTAAAGAAATAAAATTGGAAGATTGGTAACAAATATGCTTTGGGGAAACATGTATACGGGCCTCTCAGAATGCACAGAGAATGTGAGAAATTTTTTGTTCTATGTGAATGCTAACCAAAAGGCATCCGCTGCAGAAGAGATTCACTAACAAGTAGACAAAATAATGCCTTCGTGGATATCAGTCAGCCTCTTTTCCCGCCAATCCAATTCTTGCTCAATGGACCCATGAACAAATTGTCCATGAAGGTAGGAATGAAGGCTATGCAGAGACCCAACATGAACGTCCTCTTACTAAGGCTAACCTTCTTTCTTCAGAGCACGACTGAGATTTTCTGTTTGTCTGCCCTGCCATGCTGTGCCTGCGTCCTTAGCTGTGTCCAACTTTTTGCAACCCTATGGGCTATACACAGTCTCCTCTGTCCATGGGATTCTCCAGGCAAGAATACTGGGGCCGGTTGCCATTTCCTTCTCCAGGGGATCTTCCTGACCCAGGAATTGAACCCGTATCTCCTGAGTCTCCTGCATTTCAGGCAGATGCTCTACCTGCTGAGCCATCAGGGAAGTCCTTTAAGGCTAACCTGGCTGTCACTAATCTATAGCCTAATCTGCTAACATTGGGAGATCAACACCAAATTCCCAACATGGCACCATTTCTGAGTACCACCCTGCCACCTAGTGGCAGGTCAATTACACTGTCCTTCCATTATGCAAACAATATTTGTCCTTATTGGAATACACAAATATCCTGGACATGAATTTATCTTTCCTAACTGGTAATATTTCTTCTAACATCATCTGTGGATGTACAGGGTTCCTGATCTACCATCATGATATTCCATAAAGCATTTCGTCAGATCAAGAAATATATTTCACAGCAAATGTGGTGCAGCAGGCTCATGCCTGAGAATCGAGTGGCCTTATCATGTACCTCATTATCCAAAAGCAGCTGGGCTAATTGAAAGATGAAATGGCTTATTAAAGTTATGGTGTCAACTGGGAAATAACACTGTGAAAGGGTGAAGTTCCATTTTACAGAGTGGAGTTTATGTTTTTAATCAGAGGTTGTTGCACAGCATGTTTCTTTTTTTTTTTTTTCCCTTCCCCATAATCAGAATCAAGGAACGGAAGCAAAACTGGTTACTCTCATTATTATACCTAATAACCGCTTGCAGATTCGTTGCTTATCTTTCTGGCAACTTTGGGCACTGCTCGTTTGGAGATTTTAGCACACAGGAGTGTATTGCTTCCACCAGGGCATATGATGGCCCCACCAAATTGGAAGATGAGGATTTCATTTTTGGTTCCCTATGCTACAAAGTAAAGAAAGAAAAAAGGGAGGTGAGCTAAAAAGGAGGAAACCTAGTAGTTGATTTTGTTTTCTAAGGGTAAGGGGTAAATCTGGTTATTGCTGTACAATAAAGACAAGGAGAACTATGTCTGAAATTCACAGGATCTCCAGGGACCCACTTAGCATTTCCACATCTAGCTGTAAATATTGTGGAAAACTATACCAACTTATGGTTGGTAAGATGACTGAGGACTCAGGCTCTTCAGAAATGAAGATCTCAGTCAATTAAGTAAAGAACCCAGAACAGTTGAGATTCTGGCTGAAGTCAAAGGAAATATGGGATGATAGGTGAAAGATGCCATAGATATCAACTATAACCCTGTGACCATTTACAAAAATTAGGGCTGTAGTAGTTTTACAAAAGTTTTTTAAGCTTTTTAAATGCATGCACTTATTTGTATATATGATTCATTCTCTTTTTTCTAATTGTTGTTTATAAAATCAGTTATATATAAGTTATAGGAAGTTAATATAATTTATTGGAAATAATAAATAATTGGAATTATTAGAAGTAATAAGTATAAATTGATTTAAATTTAGGTTGCAGAATATTTTGAGACAAATACGTGATTGAATATGAGGAGTAATTAATACAGCTTATGATGGACATAAGTGACTATTGGGACTGTGTATCTTCCCATTTAGGGGAAGAATAACAACTTGTAAAACAGAAAGTTGTGTCTGTTTCTGGAGAGGTCAAGTGTGTAGAAGAGAACGCATGGAAGCTAAGTAGCCAAGGGTGGGAACTGTTTTCAATTATTTGTCTCTCATCCCTGAATATATCCTTTAATATGTGTTCTGTGGTGAACAGCAGGATTTGTTCAAGCATTTCCCCTTTAAAATGAGCATGAAGTTAAATTTCTCGGCAGAGTGTGCTGGAGAGACACTGAGGGAAGAGCAAGTAATTTCATTTTCTGGAGAGGAGGTGGTGGCAGTGGGCTTGTGAGGCCATCCAGTGGAGCCTGCCCCAGCCATGATCCCTCTGGGGCCTGGCACCTCTGCCTGGTGATCACTTTTCTGCAGTCCTCTCAACAGAGAAATCATAGCTCCCACACTGTTTGCAGCACTTGTGATGCAAGCTGCTGCTGCTGCTGCTAAGTCGCTTCAGTTGTGTCCGACCCTGCAAGGGTCACATCCTAAGCTGCCTTTTCTGTGAGCCCACACACAGCCTATGTGTGCAGTCAGAGGGCTGCAGAGTCCACCCAGAACTGCTGCTCCTTCTTCAAGTTTGTGTGCTTCTGGATTCTTACCGCAGGCCCACGTGGCCAGTTCCTCATCACCTGCTCTTGCACCTGCCTTCCAGCCAGAATCTCCAGACCTGTTCAGGCTTAGCTGAACTATTGAACTCTGTTATCTGGTGGCTGAACCATACCTTCTGTCTAAGGTGTGCACTCCTTCATGTTCTTCCTTTCTTGGGATACTGTTCTTTAATCCTACAGTGTCTTGTAGACTTCCCTTAGATCTTACACTTATTCCTTCACTATGGCTAGTGTTTTTAATTTTTTTTTTAACCTATATACTGGGAATTACTCAATCTGTGTGCTTTTTTTAAACTTTTCTCAAGGCTCAGGTAACAAAAGCTTCAAAAATGTTATTTTTATCATTATTCCAATGGAGTATTATCTTGGAAAATATCGAATTCATAATTATGTGGTTTCAGATATATTACTGTCATTTTAAAGAGTTTATAATTTTTCTATATTTAATACTTGTGTTAGAAAATCATAAAAATTTAATAATTCATCTCTGGTATAGCTTCTTCATTATGCAGGTACACACAAACATACAGGAATGCATTGATGTATTATCATAGTAGGTTAAAAGTTTGGAAGTTGAGAGATTCTAGATTGTCAATATACTGGATTTCCAAAGATATTTTAAGAAACATCCAATTTGGAATTCGCTTAAAGGACAATTTCCCAAGTAAGTTTATCCAAGAGAAAAGTAGGAAGGAAAAAGGAGGAAGAGGCTTAGGTATGGTGGAAATTGTTAAATTCTATATCTTTTTTTTAACTCCCAAATCACCAGCCAATAAGACATCTAATTAAAATGTAGAATTCACTGCAATCACTATTTCAGTCTGAGTTATGCACATCTCAGAGTGGAAATAAGTCAAAATATTCCTGTTAAAGTGACAACTGAACAATATGAAAACTTACAGTTGACCACCTACTCATGCAATGAAATCTCAATCTATTTTGTTGTATTTTTGTTGCCTGTTTAATCAAAGATGATAATATGGGATTAAAAACAATATATGGAAAAAGAGAGAAATCATTTTCTGAAAGATTCATTATGATTTGCCTTGCTATATCAAGGAGTCAACTTTGAAGGTAGATACTGTAGAGCCATATTTTGGTCTTTGAATGTAGAAAGAAGAAAATAAGGAAAGAAGAAAGAAAAGAAAGTAAGTAAACTGCTACTTATTTTTCTTAAAAGAAAACTAAAGGAATGAGGAGTGTTATTTGTGAATGAAGTGGCCTTGTGTTGACTGTTACTCTCTAAATTTGGCCAAAGACCTGTGTGTCCCACTTAGGGCTTTGCAGTTCAAGATGTATCACTACAAAAACAAGAAATTTGCTGCACATGAGATGGTATAAATGCATGAAATAGGGTCCAACTTATATCTGAGGATATATGAGTTATCAAGAATGCACAAATGAAAATCTATTGAATATTAGTCAAGGCATAGTGAGTAACAAAATTAGTTCCAAAAGTTTAGAGCTGTTGGAACTCACAAAATTGTACTGTCAAAGAAATGGGCAGTTCTGCAACTCTTCATTCTAGACATTGGATTTGAGATAGATTAACAAAGGTGGCAATCACCTAGGTAAGAGGTGTGTAGATAGGGGATGTGAGCACATACTCAGTGGGAGAGACAGAACAAAGAAAGGCAAAGGAAAAAAAAAATATATATATATATATATAAAGAAGAAAAGATTTAACATATAGTGCTTGTTAACCTTGTTCCACATATTAAGATATATTTATAATTTATTTTACACAAATTAAATCACGTTCACTGTAATCAACAACCATTCTACATATCCATTGATTGATAAAAATGGATGTTGCCCATTGAAAGTAACATTACAACTTATATTCTTTTCATCTGCAAAATGATTCAGTAATATTTGTCTCCCATGGCAGTTTGAGAGTAAACTGGACTCAGTATTAATTAAATTAGGCAGAGAAGTCATACTTCAGCTTCACAGCATGTAAGACTCTGACCTATACCTTAGCAAACATGAGTTATCACAAGAGGTGTCATTGCTAATTTAGTTCAGAATGTGGATTGTCTGGAACTCTAAAATACTGCCAGCCAGAGTATAAAAAAAGTACAGCCCTTTGAAAAACTAATGTAGTAACTAAATCTACCCTATGACTCAGCAGTTCCAGTCCTACATATATACCAAAGAGAAGGGAGTTCATGCACCCACCAATAACACATACAAAAATGTTCATGAGATCCTTAGTCATAATGGCTAGGTAGTAAAGAAATGTCCACCGACAAACAAGTATCCATTAACAGAAGAATGGAAAGACAAACTGTGGTACATTCTCATTGTAGATGCATCAGAACAGGCTAATAGATACAAAAACATAGACAAATAAAAACTTATTCCTTAGATATGAATATGCCCAAACATGTCCAAACTTTGTGAAAATACAGCAGGTTGCAATTTCAAAAGTCTACTAGTATGTATATATATATTTCATGGAATGCACCAAGATTTTCTAATATAGAAGCCTGAATATATGATAGACTTTGATTCCAGGAAAGCATTTTGCACCTAGGTTGTAAATGATTTTCTTTGGCTATATGGGACTTTGGAGGATCACAGGACACAGCAGCCTTGTTTTGGCATGACTGGGGGTGAAAGGAGAGATGCAAGTAGGATGTAAGAAATCTGTTAGATAGAAAGCAAAAAACCCCCAAAACTTCCTTACTAGTGGCAGCAGGCCAAAAAGGGTGTTGGACCAGTTTCTGGGCTTCTGCAAATTTCTGTGAAGTTTGTCAAATTATTTTTCCACAAGTGTTGTAGTTGTTTGAATGGAACTCAAAATCAAAACCACCCGATCACCCTTCTGACACCTTTGCTTTTCTTCACTTCTTTCCCTATTTTGATGTTAATGGCATGGCATCCTATCCAGTGCTTTACTTCTATAGCAGATGATAAAACCCAGACTTAAAATACAACCACTGATTAATATGGAAGCGTTCTGGATTAAATATCCTGTCAAAATAAGCAGAATTGAAATGTTAATTCTATAGGAGCATTTAGACCAGGCAGTCATGAGGAAAATAGACTGAGTTGTGAGGTGTGTTAAAATGTGAAAATGTTTATGTTCACTGACTGGAAAATAGAATACAAAGGAAAGTTCATGTAAAGTAGTTTTATGGAGAAAATATTTGTGAGATTCATTTTTATGCTATAAATGCTTGAAAATAATTATAGAATCAGATTCTGTCTGTACCTATCTGCCTGGTTTTTCATTCAGAAAAGCAGGGCCTGCCCACCCCCAGTAGTATTTGAGAATGTGTGGGGGTGTTCACTATGTAAAAACATGAGGCACTACTGGGATTGATGCACATATATATGTTTTTTATATTATATATATCATACATTATGTATTATAGCATTTTTTATATATTTAGCTCAATGTTATCTTATTTATAAATATGCATATGTTTTATATATGCATAAATTATCCTTTGGAAATACTAATATTCTTCTGTAAAGATATGGTATTAAGGGAAACACTGTTATGCATAACTTTGAAAATGATATTGAATAGAATCACAGTTCAGTTCAGATTCTCAGTTGTGTCCAACTCTTTGCTCCATGGACTGCAGCATGCCAGGCCTCCCTGTCCAACACCAACTCCTGGAGTTTACCCAAACTCATGTCCATTGAGTCGGTGATGCCATCCAACCATCTCATCCTCTGTCATCCCCTTCTCCTCCTGCCCTCAATCTTTCCCAGCATCAGGGTCTTTTCAGATGAGTCCATTCTTCACATCAGAGGGCCAAAGTTCTGGAGTTTAGGCATCAGCATCGTCCTTCCAATGAATATTCAGGACTGATTTCCTTTTGGATGGACTGGCTGGCTCTTTTTGCAGTCCAAGGGACTCTCAAGAGTCTTCTCCAACACCACAGTTCAAAAGCATCAGTTCTTCAGTGCTCAGCTTTCTTTATAGTCTAACTCTCATATCCATACATGACTACTGGAAAAACCATAGCTTTGACTAGATGGACCTTTGTTGGCAAAGTAATGTCTCTGCTTTTTAATATGCTGGTTGTTCATAACTTTTCTTCCAAGGAGTAAACATCTTAATTTCATGGCTGCAGTCACCATCTGAAGTGACTTTGGAGCCCCCCCAAAATAAAATCTGTCACTGTTTCCATTGTTTCCCCATGTATTTGCCATGAAGTAATGGGACCAGATGCCATGATTTTAGTTTTCTGAATGTTGAGTTTTAAGCCAACTTTTTCACTCTCCTTTTTCACTTTCATCAAGAGGCTCTTTAGTTCTTCTTTGCTTTCTGCCGTAAACATGGTGTCATCTGCATATTTGAGGTTATTGATACATCATGAGAAATGTTGGACTGGATGAAGCACAAGCTGGAATCAAGATTGCTGGGAGAAATATCAATAACCTCAGATAGAATCACAGGGAAACTAGCAAACAAGCTAGAATGACTGAAAGTCATTCTACAAAACAACTGACATGTCCTCTTTCAAAATATCAATTTAATGAAAGGCAGTGAAATATAAGGACTGATGCAGATTTAGAGAGAATAAAAAGACTTATCAACTACGTGAAATGAGCTGGATTTTGGACCGTTTGAAAGAAAATACAATATTGGGACAATTGGCAAAAATTGAATTTGGATTGAATATAAATACTAGTATTGTAACAACACCAAGTTTCTTAAATTTGATCATTGTTTCATGATTGTGTAAGATAATGTCCTTGTTCTTGAAAATACATGCGGAAGTATATAAAAGTGAAGAGTCATGGAGAATGCAGCTCTCAAATCATTCAACACATCAAACAGAAGAAGAATAAGTATATAATAAATATGTGCCCACATTGGTGCTGCTAGCCATATCCATATGCATATCTATAGCACTACACAGAGAAATAACAATTTCAACTCTAGGTGAAAGGTCGGTGATAATTCATTGTACTTTTCTTGCAACCTGAAACATTTTCTTAAATAAAGATTTTTTTGTTCTGCTTCAAGATGGTGGAGTAGAAGGACATGTGTTCATCTCCTCCTATAAGAGCACCAAAATCTCAACCTACTGTTGAACAACCACTAACAGAAGGATACTGGAACCCATCAAAAAAAAAAAAAAAATACCCTGTGTCCAAAGACAAAGAAGAAGCCACAACAAGATGATGGTAGGAGGTGTACAATCATGATAAAATCAAATCCCATACCCACTAGGTGGGTGACCTACAAACTGCAGAATGATAATACCAAAGAAGTACTCCCACTGTTGTGAATGTTCTGAATCCCACAGTTTCCCAGCCTGGGAAGCTGGCAAAGGGACTGGGAATCCCCAGGGAATCTGACCTTGAAGGACATTGGGATTTAATTACAGAACTTCTACAGGACTGGAGGAAACAGAGAATCCACTCTTGGAGGTCACAAACAAATTCTTGCATGCGCCAAGACCCAGAGGAAAGGAACAGTGGCCCCACAGGAGACTGAACAAGATCCACCAGCTAGTGTTGGAGGGTTTCTTATGGAAGTGTGTATTCATCTTACTGCAGGGAAAGGGGCACTGGCAGCAGCAATCCTGGAGGGTGCCCCATTGGCATAAGTCCTCTTGGAGGTCACCATTAACCCTACCATAGACTCTGTAGACCTCAGGGCTAGGTTGCTTTAGGTAAAACAACCAACAGGAAGGGAACCCAACCTTACTCATCAGCAAATAATTTGATTAAAGCTTGACTGAGCACAGTCCTGCCCACCAGAGCAAGACCCAGTTTTTCCTACTGCAAGTCCTTCCCATCAGGAAGCTTACACAAGTCTCTTAGCCTCATCCACCAGAGGGCAGACTTAAGAAGCAAGAAGAACCACAATCCCATAGTAGCTACAATGAAAACCATATCACAGAAAGTTAATCAGGATGAAAAAGCAGAGGGTTATGTCCCAGATGAAGGAACAAGATAAAACACCAGAAAGACAACTGAATGAAGGCAAACTTCCAGAAAAATAATTCGGAATAATGATAATGAAGATGACCCAGGATCTTGGAAATGGAATGGAAAAGATGCAAGAAATGTTTACTAAAGACCTAGAAGAACTAAAGAACAAACAACCAGAGATAAACAATACACTAGAAGGAATCAGCAGAAGAATAACTGAGGTGGAAGAACAGATAAGTGACTGGGAGGACAGAACTATGGAAATCACTGACACAATAGAGTATAGAAAAAAAATGAAAAAAAAAAAAAAAAAGAAAACAGCCTAAAGAGACCTCTGGGACAACACTAATATGAACTAACATTTGCATTCTAGGGGTTCCAGATGAAGAAAGAGAGAAAGGACCCACGAAAATATTTAAAGAGATAATAGCTGAAAACTTCCCTAAGATGGGAAAGGAAATAGTTAACCAAGTCCAGGAAATGCGGAGTCCCAGGCAGATAAATCCAAAGAGGAACACACTGAGATACATAGTAATCAAACTGATAAAAATTAAAGACAAAGATAAAATAGTAACAGCAAAAAGGGAAGACCACAAATAACATACAAGGAAACTCCCATAAGTTTATCAGTTGATTTTTCAAAAGAAAGCTTACAAGCCAGAAGGGAATGGCATGATATATTTAAAGTGATGAAAAGGAAACCTACAACCAATAATACTCTACCCAGCAAGACTCTCATTTGTATTTGATGAAGAAATCAAAAACTTTCCAGATGAGCAAAAGTTAAGAGAATTCAGCACCACCGAGCCAACTTTAGCCAACAAAAGCTAGAGAATATTCTTTAGGCAGGAAACACAAGAGGAGGAAAAGACCTACATGAAATAAACATGAAACAGTAAGAAAATGATATTGATAATTAACTTATGGATTAAATGTAACAACCAAAAGATACAGACTGGCTGGACAGATGAAAATACGTCCCTGTATGCACTTCCACTTACCACATTACTCTACATAATCCCCCAAATTGTATGTATTATTTTATCAGTTCAGTCGCTCAGTCGTGTCCAACTCTTAGCGACCCAATGAACCACGGCACGCCAGGCCACCTTATCCATCACTGACTCCTGGAGTCCACCCAAACCCATGTCCATTGAGTCAGTGATGCCATCCAACCTTCTCATCCTCTGTCATCCCCTTCTCGTCTTGCTGTCAGTCTTTCCCAGCATCAGGGTCTTTTCAAGTGAGTCAGCTCTTCACATCAGGTGGCCAAAGTATTGGAGTTTCAACTTCAACGTCAGTCCTTCCAATGAACATTCAGGACTGATCTCCTTTAGGATGGACTGGTTGGATCTCCTTGCACTCCAAGGGACTCTCAAGGGTCTTCTCCAACACCACCATTCAAAAGCATCAATGCTTCAGCACTCAGCTTTCTTGAGAGTCCAACTCTCACATCCATACATGACCACTAGAAAAACCATAGCCTTGACTAGACTGACCTTTGTTGACAAAGTAATGTCTTTGCTTTTTAATATGCTGTCTAGGTTGGTCATAACTTTCCTTACTCAAGGAGTAAGCGTCTTTTAATTTCATGGCTGCAGTCACCATCTACAGTGATTTTGGAGCCCAGAAAAATAAAGTCAGCCACAGTTTCCACTTTTTCCCCATCTATTTGCCATGAAGTGATGGGACCAGATGCCATGATCTTCATTTTCTGAATGTTGAGCTTTAAGCCAACTTCTTCACTCTCCACTTTCACTTTCATCAAGAGGCTTTTTAGTT
>NW_011494635.1:11187281-11199036 GCF_000754665.1 Bison bison bison
CCTCTGCCTTTTCTAAAACCAGCTTGAACATCTGGAAGTTCACGGTTCATGCATTGCTAAAGCCTGGCTTGGAGAATTTTGAGCATTACTTTACTAGTGTGTGAGATGAGTGCAACTGTGTGGTAGTTTGAGCATTCTTTGGCATTGCCTTTCTTTGGGATTCAAATGAAAACTGACCTTTTCCAGTCCTGTGGCCACTGCTAAGATTTCCAAATTTCATGTTTCCATTATGACTTGCAATTGTAATTTTTTAAAAAAGATTTTTGTCTGGCTATTGAATGTGAAAACTGATAAACATCTTTTACTATTGTGATTATGTAACTATTTTTCACTAATACCATTGTTTCATGATTGATCAACAGAAAATAATAGAATTCTATATCACTAAAGCCACTATTTAATAGAAAAACCTGTAGTCATTTTTTATTTATTTTATTTTTTAACTTTACAATATTGTATTGGTTTTGCCATGTATCAACATGAATCCACCACAGGTATACACGTGTTCCCCATCCTGAACCCTCCTCCCTCCTCCCTCCTCCCTCCCTGTACCATCCCTCTGGGTCATCCCAGTGCACCAGCCCCAAGCATCCATTATTGTGCATCGAACCTGGACTGGTGACTCGTTTCATGTATGATATTATACATGTTTCAGTGCCATTCTCCCAAATCATCCAGATGTATATTTGAATTATCTTGGAGTTTTTTTAAAAACATAAATGCCTAGGTATTGCATTTTTTCTCCATAGTTTCAGGTCTATTTCTAGTGAATAGCCATGTTTAAAATCAACTGCACTATTTGATGATCTTTTACTTTTATCTGGTTTGTTTCACTTTTTCTGTTTCATTTTCAGTGTTCTCATTTCATTTAGTCTATGTTTTCCATTTTTTCCACCCCTTTTTCTTTTTGAAGTTCTTTCTGAAGCCTTTATCAAGTGTAGTAAGAAAGCTTTTGTATACATATATACCAAGTGGCAGTAATAATAAAGAACACACCTGCCAATGCAGGTTACATAAAAGACACAGGTTTGATCCCCGGGTCAGGAGGATCCCCTGGAGAAGGAAATTGCAATCCACTTCAGTATCTTGCCTGGAGAATCTCAGACAGAAGGGCCTGGTGGGCTACAGTCCGTAGGGTTGCAAAGAGTTGGACATGACTGAAGCAACTCAAGTGAAGTGAAGTGTTAGTTCTTCAGTTGTCTCCAACTCTTTGTGACCCTATGGACTGTAGCCAAGCAGGCTCCTCTGTCCATGGAATTTTCCAGGCAAGGATACTGGAGTGGGTTGCCATTTCCTTCTCTAGGGGATCTTCCTGACCTAGGGATTGAACCCAGGTCCCCTGAACTATCAGCAGATTCTTTACTGACTGAGCTATAAGGGAAGCCTTATGTAAATCATATGTGTAATATAATATGTATGTTTTAGAAAACATGAAATTTTGCCTAGCTAAAAATTAATGACATTTTGATTCCACTTGTTTGACTTAGTGTGAATAGAATGCTGGACTTCTTATTTATATTAATTTAAAACTTTGATATAGTTCCATGTATTTTGGCATCTAGTATTACTGCTAGAAGTCTAGAAAGTTTATTATCTCAGTGCTAAAAAAATTTGAATGAAGTTTGAAACTCCTAATCCAATTCTGAGAATATAAAGAAATACTATGTTGTAAAAAAAAAAAAAAAGTAAAGTAATGGGATATAAAAAGAAAAGGAAATATGAAATTTAAAAAAAAATATGTTTTAGAGGAATAAGATTGGGAAAGAGCAGCTTTGATTAAAGGCTGTTGGGATACCTAAAGTGTAAATATACTTCTGAAAAGGGACAATTACAATGTTATCTGTGACATGTGATGATTTTAATCAAACAGGCTTTTGGAATGTACTGTTAACTAGACCAGTGATATCTTTGAGACTCAGGGAAGTAATTCACTGTTTAAAAAAAAATTTTTATATGTCTATGTGGCATTTTCATATATCACTAAAATTCAATTTTAAAATAATAAATATGGTGGTCTTCCACTTTAACCAAAATAACAACAGTTTGAGTTTTTCAGTTTCTAAAATGCTGTTGGGGATCATGTAGCCTATTAAACCAATCCAGATTATTGAGTGGGGTTGAATTTAAGTTGGAATCAACTTAGTACTATTTGTGTAGTAGACACAACGAGACACTCTGAATACATTCTGGTTCCTGATCAGCATGTTACTGTTTTGTGGTTAATATGAGGAAAAGAGTCCTAAAAACAATGTATTTTGTGTCACAATCTCTCCCTGTCTCTCTCTCTCTCTAAATTTGTACTCACGTGAACTTGTGCTCCTTGTTTTTATGTAGCGGTAAAAGTATATTGACAGTGTCACTGTCACTTCATGCTTTTTGTTTCTTACAGGAGCACATATACCACTTTGACCCCTGGCCGTGCCCCTGAGACGTGGTAGCCTTTTCAGTGAAGGGTAATTGGCAGTAGAACACACTTTGTTCTGTACCGTGTTAAAAAAATGAACCCCTTGTTTGGCCAACCTTCATGAACTTCCGTTTACTTCAGTGGCAAGTGAAACATTTATGTAAGAAAGAAATATTGTCTTCAATGGGAAATGCATTCCATGTGTGCTATATTTCATATTATGACAGATTTTTCTTGAGCCTATACTATTCACTGTGTGAATATATGACTTTTTCAGGGGTCAGTATTTTGAAGCAATCATTATTTGCATTTGTGAGAATGGTTAATATTAAATATTTTTATGGTTAAGTACCATTTTTAACTCTAGTTCACAGTAAGAGACTCCCACTTTTTATAAGAAAAGTACTTGAGCAATTTCCTTTCGAATAAAGAAAAAATCTGTTTTTAAGAGGCACAGGAACAGGGGAATAAAGATGGAAGATGCAGGAGAGAGTCAGTGTTCATATTCTTTCTCATTAATCTGGTCAGTTCTTCTTCACTTAGTCTTTCCACTTTAATCTTGCCTTGCTCAGCAGGTGATGTCACAAGGTCCAAACTTTCAGAGGGATGTGCTAATGTCATCTCCAAGTGGTCTGACGTGATTATCATTTGGAGAATATTTGAGCATAGAGCAGAATTCTGGAGACCAATTTTTGGCAAAGAGAATAGAATTTTTCTATTAACAGACGTTTTCTGGTAACAGATGTCCCAGAGAAGGGGTAAGCTGAAGGGTCAGGATGGCATCGATTAGTTGTTAATGGATAGAAACATAGAATTTATGAAGGAAGAATAAAGGCAGGAAATGAATGGACTCATTCAGATACCATAAAGAAATGTGTAGACTCTGCTATCAGAAATGCATGAATGTGCATGCATGTGCCAATTTTAAGAATCTAGGAATGTTCATGGACCCCATGTTTGGAATCTCAGCAGATGACAGTGTCGTGTATTTACAGAGGCCTCTAGCCCATCTCCTAGCCTTCTTTCTTAAGAAGCACCAATGTCTTCCCAGTCATTTTAAGAAGTCAACCTCTAGCCCTTTGGGACTTTATTAAGTACAATAATCCCATTGCCTTAAACATAAGCCCTTTGACACATACCTTGACAGTAATCCATTCCTTGCAGGGCTTAGGGGCCGGAGCAGCCATGGAATGTTTTCATTATAGACCTCTGGGCTTCCTCTTGTCTGGAGCTTTAAGTACTGATGTTCAGTCACTTAACAAAGTCCACATTGTGATCCTTAGCTAAGTTTGCAAAGAGGGAGTACAGTGTCCTGGGCTTACAGTTGGTTGTATCCAAGGCATCTTGGATTTAATATTTTCCCTTCTCCTTTTCCCTGATACTTCTTTTCATTTTCAATTTCACTTTCACTTCTCATTTTCAATTCCCCCATTTCCACTAAAACATTCTAAGCTTATTTTCTAAATTGTTTCAATATAAGGTCAGAAATTGAAATTTCATTGCCCAGAGGGAGCCCAGCATTTGTGAAGGCATTCAACTGTTATGGGAAGTAAATGACTAGTGTTACAGAATCTGTGTGTTTCTCCAAGAGCATCATCCATCTTCTTCCCTGGATTTTAACAATTCTTGAGCTCAGAGATATGCCATTCAAAGTGTAGCCCAGAACCAGGGCAGTACAAGCATCCACTGGAAGGTTATTACAAATGCAAAATCTTGGGTTATGCATCAGACCAGCCAAATCAGAATCTGTTCCTTAATAAAACCCAAAAATGATTCTCATGCATTTTAGAGTTTGGGAAGCTCTGGTCAAAAAGGATTTAGTCAAGTCAATGGTTCTGAATTACTTAGCCTATGAAGTAGAAATCTGACTAGCACATTTTTCTACCACAAAAATAGCTACATGGCTCAGCATTAAAGATTATTCAGATAAATGAACTTCTTTCTCCCCAAAATTTATTTGGGTAACTATATTGTATTTTTTGTGTCAAATTGTTAGTAAGTCAAGTATATTTTATCCCTTAGCCATAAATCCTTAAGAAATGAGGATCTGAAAAATCAGACTTTAAGATAAGTTCTGAGGTACCTTGGGTCATGATGGGTACCTTCACTATGTTTGGTGCTTCATATATTTATTCTAAACAAAAACAACCTGACAGGAGTATCATGCACCATATTTCCCAAGTGAAAAACAGGAGTCCAACTGAGACAATGTATGGAGTCACAGCACCACATTCAGAGAGCCCACACTCAGGGTTCAGTTTAGTTCAGTTCAGTCAGTTGCTCAGTCGTGTCCGACTCTTTGCGACCCCATGAATCACAGCACGCCAGGCCTCCCTGTCAACTCCTGGAGTTCACTCAGACTCACGTCCATTTAGTCGGTGATGCCATCCAGCCATCTCATCCTCTGTCGTCCCCTTCTCCTCTTGCCCCCAATCCCTCCCAGCATCAGAGTCTGTTCCAATGAGTCAACTCTTCACATGAGGTGGCCAAAGTACTGGAGTTTCAGCTTCAGCATCATCCCTTCCAAAGAACACCCAGGATTGATCTCCTTTAGAATGGACTGGTTGGATCTCCTTGCAGTCCAAGGGACTCTCAAGAGTCTTCTCCAACATCACCATTCAAAAGCATCAGTTCTTCAGCACTCAGCTTTCTTCACAGTCCAACTCATCCACACATGTCCACTGGAAAAACCATAGCCTTGACTAGACAGACCTTTGTTGGCAAAGTAAGGTCTCTGCTTTTGAATATGTTATCTAGGTTGGTCATAACTTTCCTTCCAAGGAGTAAGCGTCTTTTAATTTCATGGCTGCAATCACCATCTGCAGTGATTTTGGAGCCCCAAAAACCTAAAGTCTGACACTGTTTCCACTGTTTCCCATCCATTTCCCATGAAGTGATAGGACCAGATGCCATGATCTTCGTTTTCTGAATGTTGAGCTTTAAGCCAACTTATTCACTCTCCTCTTTCACGTTCATCAAGAGGCTTTTTAGTTCCTCTTCACTTTCTGCCATAAGGGTGGTGTCATCTGCATATCTGAGGTTATTGATATTTCTCCCGGCAATCTTGATTCCAGCTTGTGCTTCTTCCAGCCCAGCGTTTCTCATGATGTACTCTGCATATAAGTTAAATGAGCAGGGTGACAATATACAGCCTTGACATACTCCTTTTCCTATTTGGAACCAGTCTGTTGTTCCATGTCCAGTTCTAACTATTGCTTCCTGACCTACATATAGGTTTCTCAAGAGGCAGGTCAGGTGGTCTGGCATTCCCATATCTTTCAGAATTTTCCACAGGGTTACCTCCTATGAACTTCTTTCTCTTTCCACTATTTTACATAAAAGACAATTCCAAAAGTTGAGAAGACTTAATTCTAAGCCATTATCTAGAGCCAGTTTCTCAGTCAGTGCTATTAACTTTTGAGACTAGAGAATTCTTCATTGTGGAGGCTGTCCTGTGGCATGAACCCATTGTGGGATGTTTGGCAGCACCCTTGACCTCTACCCACAAGATGCCAGCAGCAAGTTGCCCTCTTCTCACTGCACCTGATCTTCCCTGCCCCTGCCGCCTAACTCTTCCACCTCTTCTATGGCTCTGCCCTCCCCTCCACACTCCACCCCCACTTTTCCCGCAATGTGGAATCTAAACATGTCTCCAGACAGTGCAATATGTCTGCTGGGGGCAAAATCACCTCTAGTTGTGTACCAGTGGTCTAGAAATATATGTCCTTCTATTTATTCTTAGTTTTAATCTGATTTTCTCTATCATGTAACTCTTTTTTAATGAGACCACCTCATTCTGGTTAATTAAAGATTTCAGGTAAGGAAAGCTTTAAACCTTCCACAGTTGATGCCAGCTTGTTTTCTATCCTTTCTCAGTCCTCCATACTTTCACAAAAGGACATTTAGTTTCTGCTTGATTATCCTAACAGGTGTGCTCACAGTTTATGAGTATTTTTATTCTTCCATGGTTGCGTTAGAAGCACTTCCTGTAGGAAGGTAGATATGCCCTGCAATGGAAGCAGGTCAGTCCAGTGGATCAACATTCAGGCCTTCCAGCCCATATGCTTCTGCACACTTCTTATCTGTGTGATCTTGGGTAAGTTACCTCCACTTTGGTTTTTCTGTGAAATGCATTCCTACCTGATAGGGTTATTGTGAGAATTGAATGAAATGTTCCAGTGTTACTTGAACAGTGTCTAATACAGAGAATGTCAATAAATGTTTGTTACTATTATTCCTTTAGGCATTATTTATATCTCAGGGTCTTGTCAGGAACAGAAGAAGGGCCAGACTCTCACTCATAAACACATACTTTGTCATTTTGAAACTTTAGTCAGAGCAAAGTTTTAGCCTATATTTTACATATTTAAAATGTGTAACATTTCTGCCATAGATTATTTCTACCACAGACTTTTCCACATAGGAGGTGAGAATATCACTGAAATACTGTGAGCTGTTTGTTAACATTGGCTACTCTTCATTAATTCATACAAACTTAAAACATGAACAAAACTGATCAGTGTGAGAAAGGGTGACCTTTGGTGGGTGGACATAGGGTTAAACTGAAAGGAGCCTGGTGAGAATGCTGGGATAATTTGAGTTCAGTGTTTGGAGGTGGTAATGTGAGTGAGACTGATCAGTTTGTGAAAATCCATTGAGCTGTTCACTGATGATTTAGACATGTTTCTTTAGCTATTTATACTTAAGTAAAATTTCAAACATACAGCACAGATCAATTATATAAAAATAAAAGTTCATTCTACCTCTAACAATGTTGTTTTTGAGAAAGGTAGAGACTCTGGGAGTTAAAATATGTTTGACATTTTCTTTCATTATGGTTCCTGAATTATTCAAATGGTTTTCTTAGGGAAGCTTGATCCTTAAACCCTGTCTGTGCTTGTGTTATAAATATGGGGTGGAGTATGAAAAGAAGTTATTATATGGTTGTTTATGTTCACATAGCCAAACATGAACCTGATTTTTTTTTTAACTCAGACATAATATTGAGAAGTGCTACTTGGATGGCTTCAACTATATTTTTAGTTACTCATACTATTGTTAATGTGAGAAATATAAAACCAAATTACAGGTCCCCCTATTTTCATTATGGAACAATTTTATAGTCGTCAAAAAAGTTGTGTTTCACACTTCCCACTACACCAGGCTATGTTGGTACTAAAGTTTATAAGTTTTTCCTTGGATTTTTTCTTAGTAGCTGAAAAGTTGATATAGTAATGATTTTGTTGCAAAGTTATAAAAATAAATAGAGCACACAAAGCAAAGACAAGGACATTTAAATTACAGAAAAAGATGAAACTTAGGTTATGACTGTGCATGGTAAATAGAGGAGCCATTGGTCAAGTCACCACATTATGCCCAAACCTCTTTCAAGCTGAGTCTTGACATTTTCCACCCCATTTTCCACCCAAAGCTGCTGTAGAGGAGACAGTCTGACTGAGGGTGTTTCATACTTTTTATTTCTTATGCCCTATCCGCTATAGAAGTGCCAATAAGCAGAGAAATAATAGTATGGCTCAAGAGCACAGAGCAGGTGGAGGGGGAGGTTGAGAAACAGAGCAGTTACACCTTGATTAAACCTTCAGTAAGACAAGCAGCACAAAAGCAGTTTAGCAAAGATTGTTTATGAAAACTTAGTAGAATATAACAGCATCTTTAAATGAATAAAATTCTCTAGAATGATTTAGAAAATGTAGTATGATTCATAATTCCATGAAAAAATTACTATTCTAGAGCATAAAAACAATTAGAAATTTCCTAATAGTAATATAGAAATAGCTTTGGTCCTTTTAAATTATACTTGGATTTAACAGTAGAAGATTTGAAAATTTGTTTACCTCAGCCTATCTTTACAACATTAAGAAACATATATTGGGTTGGTTAGAAAAAAATCCGAACAAGTTTTTGGCCAACCCAATATTAATTTCATCCAGGAGAAAAAAAAATCATCATAAATTTCAAGGAAAATTCACTTTGCGGCTCAGATGTGATCACAAGTGACCTTCCACTTCTCTTTCTAAATATGTTATCTTTGTTTCCCATAAAAGAAAGGTAGCTTGGCCTGAGGGGTTGTCATTGGTCTAGTCAGTTAATAATGCCTATAACTAACTTCTCTGCTTAAAAGTGTGATGCCTTTTCCCCATTGTGTGTGTGGTAGGCCAGACTTCTTCAAAAAAAAATTTTTTTTCCCCCCCAGAGATAGGCAGAGAAACTGTATATGTTTGTTTTGGGTTCACAGCCTAAGAAACCACTTTCTCCCTAAGGTAGAAAGCAGAATTCTGGTGACAGCAATGGGAACTCTTGTTTCCTCTGTTCACATAGAGTGTTTGTAAGATTCTCATTAAATGCTATTAAGAAGTATTAATACAAAACGTCAGTACAGAATTCCAGGGAGAGTCAAACAGCAGAATGAACAGTGAGGAAAATATAAGACAACCTAAGCAGCTGAAATCAGACATCCCCAGCTCAATGAATCTCTAATGGCAGACAGGTCTTGAGGGTCTGAGTTAGGCTATAAAAAGGATCAGGACCACCAACTACTACTTATGCATTGATCCCATAGATCCTCCCACATGTGAGAGAGATGCTTGTGTATTAGAAACAAGTGATATACATTTATCCATAGAACAAAGTGTGGCAACCATAAGAATAGGCACCAAAACCCCCAAATGAATGAAAACAGTCACATGGGTAAGGAGGTTTTAAAGGGGGTATCTTTAATAACTAAACCCAAGACAAATTATTCTCTGGTTGAAGTTATGCCATGTGTGCCATTTGGGAGATGATTTCAAATGGTATTCCCAGAAATACTCTCTTCAGATGCCTTAGTTCTGCCAATTCTTCCATCTTGGAGTTTCTTAATCCTTGAAATTGTTATTAATCATCTATATCCAGTTATCAGCTTTTATACACTTGCAATTTATTCTCTCAAGATAGAGGACAACACAAGGCAAGCAAAGTGGACTTGAGACTAACTTTCCTCTCAAGGTCAAGCTGATTGCTCAGTGATCTGCTGACAACTTTGGGGTAGCTCAACCAGCAGTCAGTTAGCCCCTGGAGCTATCCTCACAAAGCCCTGAATAACCTCTGTCTAAACCTGCCAAAAGGTTTCTCAGCTCAGTGCTGCCCTTACTGGAACTCTATCATTATGCTATATTTAGATTATGAAAGTTGTAATTAGCTTTGTTCTACCTCAGATCCAGCCTCAGATCCAGCCTCACATGCAGTATAAAAGGTAATAAAATAGGTAGGCAGATATAAAAACCTGAATAAGCATCTTATGTAGGAAAGTTTCATGGTTCTCAAATTGATGAAAGAACCAAGAGAAGGGAATGTTCATGGCTTCAAAAGCAGTAGAAGCCAGCTAAGAAGCAGTATCTAGGTATGGCCAGCTTGCTACACAATGTTTGGTCATCCCCCATCTCTCCCACATCCCCATTGTCCTGTCTACTGATGAGACTGTTCGGTAACTTGGCGATATTTAGTGGTAGCTTTTTTTTAAAAATCATGGCACCTCATATCTCTTTAGGGAGGTAATTTTGTTTAAAAGTGGACTTTTCAAATTCCATTGTTCAATATCTCTGTATTATCCATTCTAGATACTGTCTGGGATATGAGCCCTCCATTTTTGTCACACACAACCATATGTGTTTGCAGGAATGGATGCTACTTATGAAAAAAGAACTGGCAAGAAAATACCAAAACACAAGGTCCACAGTGTCAAAATCGTCATTATGAGTTGATGAATCCCCTCTTACTCTCTAACTTGGTTATAAGCTCCTTAAAGGTGATATCTTCTATTGTCTCTTTCACAGGTTTTAATTAAACATGGGCTAACTGTGGATTAGTAACAAGTAAGTCATTAGAGAGATGCATTTAGAAAAAAAATATATACTTTCTCAAGATCCAGGTTAAACCTTTCTAAATATTCTTTATTACACTATTGACAAAGTTTTTTTTGACATTACGTAGGACGTTAGGGAAACTTTTATATTTGTCAGTTTGTTCAATGGATGCAAATTCAAATAAAAGAAATGAACGAATATGTGTAAAGAATTTTCAAAGAAAGAAGTATGAATTTTGTGTATCCAGAAATATAAGGAGGGAGAAAAGGCAAACAAAGAAACGGGAGCCAGAAGAAAGATATGAAAGTATCTTGATGAGTTGGGATATAATAAATAACAGTGAACTTGAAGGCAGGAATTGTTATAGTTACTGTGTCTTCAGAAATGAGCTCTTTCTTGTATTTCTTGAATTTTGTGAGTTTTGGGAGATGAAGTGGGTGGGGAAGGGTCCTAACAATAAAAAGAGCAAAGGGTATCAGACAAACAGGAAGTGGCCTAGATATCAGGTAGATATAGGTACTTTATCTCTCCTCTTCTGTTGGATTTGGGTATAGTGAGATAAGCTAGATGCAAGGGAATATCTGAGACCAAAAATTCAAATAATCTATCTGTGTAGCTTTTAACAGTTTATTTGCCTAGTTTTGTATTAATATTCATATTTAATCTGCCTAGCTCTTTGAAGTGGGGATGATCAACTTTAGTTTTCAGATGAGTAAACCAGGTACAAGAAAAGTCAGGCAACTTGATTGACCAAATTCTCAGCTAGCTAAAAGCAAGGTAAGATTTAAACCTAAACCCATCTCCCAGTTTAATCATCATTTAAGTCCTCACTCCCTGTCCTGTAAAGAGTCTTAACAGACTTGAAGGGAAACTAGACATTAAAGATGTTTGCAATTTCCAATAGGCCTCAGAGAAAGTAGTTATTTAGTTCAGTTCAGTTCAGTCACTCAGTCGTGTCTGACTCTTTGCAACCCCATGAATTGCAGCACGCCAAACCTCCCCGTCCATCACCAACTCCCGGAGTTCACTCAAACTCACGTCCATCAAGTCAGTGATGCCATCCAGCCATCTCATCCTCTGTTGTCCCCTTTTCCTCCTGCCCCCAATCCCTCCCAGCATCAGAGTCTTTTCCAATGAGTCAACTCTTCACATGAGGTGGCCAAAGTACTGGAGTTTCAGCTTCAGCATCATTCCTTCCAAAGAAATCCCAGGGCTGATATTCAGAATGGACTGGCTGGATCTCCTTGCAGTCCAAGGGACTCTCAAGAGTCTTCTCCAACACCACAGTTCAAAAGCATCAATTCTTCGGCGCTCAGCTTTCTTCACAGTCCAACTCTCACATCCATACATGACTACTGGAAAAACCTTAGCCTTGACTAGACGGACCTTTGTTGGCAAAGTAATGTCTCTGCTTTTGAATATGCTATCTCGGTTGGTCATAACTTTCCTTCCAAGGAGTAAATGTCTTTTAATTTCATGGCTGCAATCA
>NW_011494635.1:11199136-11200202 GCF_000754665.1 Bison bison bison
TTCATGGCTGCAATCACCATCTGCAGTGATTTTGGAGCCCCCCAAAATAAAGTCTGACACTGTTTCCACTGTTTCCCCATCTATTTCCCATGAAGTGATGGGACCAGATGCCATGATTTTCGTTTTCTGAATGTTGAGCTTTAGGCCAACTTTTTCATTCTCCTCTTTCACTTTCATCAAGAGACTTTTTAGTTCCTCTTCACTTTCTGCCATAATGTTGGTTCAAACATAATTGCAGTTTTGGACCATGAATTTTAAATCATTATAACTAGGCTCATACACATCTTTATTAATCATGATAGAAACAATTACAATCAACACATTTTTGCCAAAGGGAAATAAGTTTGTTTACTCTTGTACCATAAAAATTCATGCTTTGGGATTCAACAAATTGTTGGAAAGCATTTTTCTGCCTCCTACTGGTTGTGGAAATGTTTTCCATGCAAAAAAGTCATTGAGATGCTTGAAGAAGTGGTAGTTGGTTGGTGAGAGATAGGTGAATATGGTGGATGAGGCAAATGTTGTAGTCCAGTTTGTTCAACTTTTGGTTGTGCACCCTGTGGATCAGGCATTGTCATGGAGAATTGGGGCTTTCTGTTGACCAATGCCAGATGCAAGTGTTGCAGTTTTTGGTACATCTTATCAATATGCTGAACATACTACTAAGATGTAATGGTTTCAGAGGGATTCACAAAGCTATAGTGGATCAGAAAGGCAGCAGATCACCGAACAGTGGCCATGACCTCTTTTGGTTCAAGTTTGGCTTTGGGAAATGCTTTTGAGATTCTTCTCAATCCAGACACCGAGTTGGTCCTCAGTTCAGTTCAGTTCAGTTGCTCAGTCGTGTCCAACTCTTTGCAACCCCATGAATCACAGCACGCCAGGCCTCCCTGTCCATCACCAACTCCCGGAGTTCACCCAGACTCACGTCCATAGAGTCAGTGATGCCATCCACCCATCTCATCCTCTGTCGTCCCCTTCTCCTCCTGCCCCCAATCCCTCCCAGCATCAGAGTCTTTTCCAATGAGTCAACTCTTCACATGAGGTGGCCAAAGTACTGGAGTTT
>NW_011494635.1:11200302-11213657 GCF_000754665.1 Bison bison bison
TTTCCAATGAGTCAACTCTTCACATGAGGTGGCCAAAGTACTGGAGTTTCAGCTTCAGCATCATTCCTTCCAAAGAAATCCCAGGGCTGATCTCCTTCAGAATGGACTGGTTGGATCTCCTTGCAGTCCAAGGGACCCCCAAGAGTCTTCTCCAACACCACAGTTCAAAAGCACCAATTCTTCGGTGCTCAGCCTTCTTCACAGTCCAACTCTCACATCCATACATGACCACAGGAAAAACCATAGCCTTGACTAGACGAAACTTTGTTGGCAAAGTAATGTCTCTGTTTTTGAATATGCTGTCTAGGTTGGTCATAACTTTCCTTCCAAGGAGTAAGCGTCTTTTAATTTCATGGCTGCAGTCACCATCTGCAGTGATTTTGGAGCTCAAAAAAATAAAGTCTGACACTGTTTCCACTGTTTCCCCATCTATTTCCCATGAAGTGATGGGACCAGATGCCATGATTTTCGTTTTCTGAATGTTGAGCTTTAGGCCAACTTTTTCATTCTCCTCTTTCACTTTCATCAAGAGACTTTTTAGTTCCTCTTCACTTTCTGCCATAAGGGTGGTGTCATATGCACATCTGAGGTTATTGATATTTCTCCTGGCAATCTTGATTCCAGCTTGTGTTTCTTCCAGTCCAGCGTTTCTCATGATGTACTCTGCATATAAGTTAAATAAGCAGGGTGACAATATACAGCCTTGACATACTCCTTTTCCTATTTGGAACCAGTCTATTGTTCCATGTCCAGTTCTAACTGTTGCTTCCCGACCTGCATACAAATTTCTCAAGAGGCAGGTCAGGTGGTCTGGTATTCCCATCTCTTTCAAAATTTTCTGAATAGAATCCACTTTTCATTGCATGTCACAATCCAGTCAATAAATAGTTCATTGTTGTTGCATAGAAAAAGAGAAGATGACACTTCAAAACGGCTATTTTTTTTTTATCTTTGATCAGCTCATGAGGTACCCATTTATTGAGCTTTTTTTTAACCTTTCCAATTTGCTTCAAATGTTGAATGACCATAGGATGGTCAACAATGAGTTCTTCACCAACTTCTCGTGTAGTTGTAAGAAAATCAGCTTTGATGATCCTCTTGATTGGTCCTTGTCAATTTCCAATTGCTAGCCACTGCTCTCCTTATCTTCAAGAATCTCATTTCCTTTACAAAACTTCTTGAACCACCACTGCACTATACATTTGTTAACAGTTCCTAGGCCAAATTCCTTGAATTTTCTTTTTTTTTCTAACATCATATTTCTAGTCTAACATCAATATAAAGTAAACAGCAAGTAATACGTTATTAGCAGAAAAATACATAAAGCGAGAAATGTGCATTAAAATGATGTGTAACATAGCCACATTTATTTAAAAAGGTATTCCAATATCAAATGGCAAGTTTCAACAGTGTAAAACCGGGATACTTTTGCACCAACCTAATATAATCCACAGCTAAAATTTCATCTGCATTTTTTACAACCAGTGTGTGCAAAATTCCAGTGCTAGCAGTGTCAGCTTCCACTTTTGGATCATCTTCAGGAGGTAAAAACACTCCGCTTTTTGCCACTGATTAGAAAACATGGGATTTAAGCTGTGAAAGTAATTATAAAGGGAACTCAAGGACCTTGATAAGTTGAGGGTAAAATAAAGACTTTAAAGGATGCTTACTCTTTTCCCTGATGACTGGTGGCAGTTTTGCCATTGTCTCTAGGGGAAGTTATGCAAAGTTCTAGTGTACATCTCTTCACGCTAATTGAGTGGGTTCATATTATTATATTAAATATATATTTTATTTGGGGAGGATGAGAGGCTTGGCTTGTATTTTCCTTTTCTGAATCTTGCATTTTTTTTTTTTTCCAGCTTAGATGTTGAATACAGTTCATTCTGTAAGGAGAGGAGAAGTAAAAAAAAAGAATATATGAAAGATTGAATTACATTTATTTTATGGAGCTTAGTCTTAACTTTTAAATTCATTGATTTTTTTAGATAAATAATGGCTTTTTAAAAATGTAACGTAAAAACTTAACTTTATAACATTATAACAAAAGTCCAGTTATAAATCTTTATACTATTCATAACAAGTGGCATTTTTTTCATTCACAAGAGAGCTTCATTTGTGTTCCCAAAGTTGAGTTTTTTATATTCAGAACCAGGCATTTGAAGGATTTGACATTTTACAGTTGATGACAGAAAATGGAAAAAAAGCACAAGCTTTTTCCTCCCCTCTTCTGCTTTCATAATTCTATCCTGGCTCAAAACATTTTTTTTCTCCCCTTAAAATTTCCAAAACTGTTTATATTGTTGTGATAACACCAAAGTCAATGAGTTTTAGACTGGAAAGAATCCTTCTTAAGAAAATGTTGAAAATGTGATTGGGAGGAAAATGGGTAGATGGAGAGCAAACACTCGGGATACTCTTTCTTTGACAAGGTGTCAGTTCAGCTACCTCTGTACCATTTAAAATAATGGGAAGTCAATCAGGCCATACTTTTCCACTCCAACTCAGATTTCAATATTGTGCACTTTTTTTTTTAAGAGGTATGAGGTTTATTTTTAAGAAGACTCTTTCTAAATATATATAGAAATTTCCATATGTTATGTATAAAATTACATTATGTAAAATATATGAAGAAAATAAAGATTAAAATGAAAAACAAAACAAACAAAAAAACCCCAACAGAACACAAGAACACTTCTAGCAGAAATCTGAAGAAAATCACTTTTAAAAATGTGGGAGGTTTTCAGAAAGTCTCATTATCAGGCCTAAAACAAAAAATGAGATTAAATCTTGTAATCATTATGAACATGAGCTTTCATTCTTTCTTTTTGACACAAAATTCTCACAGGTGGTTCTAATTAGCCATAAGTAGTGACAGTGGCCAGTTTGACTAAATCCAGATCCTAGCCAAGAGTAATGGAAAAAAGTCTCAGCTTGCCTGCTTAGAAAACGGAATCTATATTGAGACAGTTCAAGGAAATGACGCCCACGACAAGATGTAAAAACCATGGCTGGAGTCCTTTTGTGTTTTCTTCCTTTAGGGAGCCAAACACCATAAAACACCTAATGCCATGTTTCTTGCTACCCATATTAAATTCCAAGTTTCTTAAAGAAGGCTGTGTTCCTCTAAGACAAACTCTGTCCACTTTGCCATCTTGTAGGAAAAGCACAAGGCGTGTGTGTTATATATATTGTCAGTCATTTTTATCCTTTTGTCTGGCATGGTTGAATAGCTAGTTGATAATTCTGTCAAATCATTTCTTAAATAATTTACTGTTTTCATTAAAACTCTCTATCACCTTTAGTTTAGTTGAGCCATACAGGAAAGGAAAAAAGTCTCTTTGGAAATAGTTTTCAAAAATCAGTAGGTTAGTAAAACTTGAATCATTTAGCTTAGAAGTTTTGTGATGATAAAATTTCTCCCTAGTCGTATTCTCTTTCTTATTAGTTAACACTAGTGTCCTAAGAAACTAACACACTCATCCTTGGCTAAGAAATATCTTTTAAAAGTCCTACAGGTATTTATTGGCCATTCAGAGTAATTTTTTAATCTTCTTAAGCAGGATCATTGAACACAATGGTGCCAGTACTCTAGGATATCCAGTCCATGGGATGAATGAGGTTTGAAATTCAGGTCTCCTTGACAAGGGACTATGTCTACCTGAAAGAAACTGTAGATTTTCTGATATGCAGAAGCTGAGCTTCCTGCATTCCACTCATAAGTCATTCTTGGAAATCCAACCAAAATATTTTTTTTTTAAAAGAAAAGGATTACTTACTAATATAATTACTTTTCCCCCTACTCTCTAAATATCTTAGTATATGATTTTCAATCAATGAATCTGAATTATCTTCATATTTTTTTCCTTCAAATATGGTAAGGCATGATAAGCCAGTCACAGACAACTCACTTTGTGATTTCTTAAGCATGACACCCAAACTCACTGAAACATAGGTTTTCTTGGTTGATTCAATGTACACTGATAAGGTAGATTAAAAATTGGGGAGTGAGAGTACAGGAAGAAATACTCAGAGAAGCCCATATACACTCTCTTCCACATGGTGGAAAATATGCTCTTGACTAAACAATTTTCAGAGCAGTTGGTGATAGGTCATTTCTTTCTGTACACCTGTCCCCAAGATACAGTGAAAGAGCAGCAGGGCTTCCCAGGTGACGCAGTGGTAAAGAATTTCCCTGCCAATGCAGGAGATGCAAGAGATGTGGGCTTCATTCCGGGGCTGGGAAGAACCCATGGAGTAGGAAATGGCAACCCACTCCAGTATTTTTGCCTGGAAAATTCCATGGACAGAGGAGCCTGGCAGGCAACAGTCAGTGGGTTTACAAAAAGTTGGAGATGACTAACTGAGCACATGAGCAAAATAGCCTTTAAAGCACTGCCTTTTATGAAACATATCTTAATTTTGTACGTTTTGATGATAATTATTATACTATTTTTCTTTTATCTCATAAAAAACTATGCTTGAATTCATAATATTCACAATTCCTGGATATCTTGGAAAAATGATTTCTCCTGAGTCAACAAGATTAAATGTGTGAAGGAAAGCAAAACAAGACAGCAATTTGTAAACAGCATGCATTTGTGAATTTTACTTTTCAGCAGTTCAAACTGATCTCAACTGAATATTGCTTGAAGCTTTTGTCAGCTCCTGCCATTTGCAGATGTAAAATATTTTTTTCATATCAGTGCAAAAATTGCTCTTTTTTGGTGATAAGATTTCTAATGACATGGACTTTGTACAGAGAAAGCCCTAGAATGTCAGTCCCACCCTTTTAACTAATAGTCACAAAATAGATATTCCTGTCATATTGCTTTGGGAGAAATGTTTGATCTTAGCAGGGGATCTACTGATAAGGAGAGGTGTCTGGAGAGAAATATCAGAATTAAAAGATAGAACATACTATCCATTTTGCTTATATCACCACCAATCTAAGGAATCCCTAGAGGACTGGGGTTGTTGTAAAAGATTCCGTTGCTTATTTTCCAAGGCTTTTCCAATTCAAGCGAGGTGTCATATATAGAAGAACTAGTTGTCTTGGGGTTTTATCAGGATTTAAAGAATAATTTTCCAAGTGAGGTTCAAGATTGGACACTTTTAGAAAGGAATCATTTTTTAGCAAACTTATTGCTTAACTCGTATCTACCTCTTGAGGCTGCAATTGGTATTCAATTCACCTTGGAAGAAATTTCAGGTATGTATTCAATTTGCCTCCTTCTCATGTGTTTCACTCAAAGCTGCCTTTAACAAGTCCAAGAAAGTTTCAGGCAGCTGGTTTTGTAGTAAGAAATCCTGGATAGGAATCTTAGGAACCTAAATGCACCTTGGCCATATTATTTTCTTTCTACTTTCTTACCCCCTCTTTCTCTTTGTCCTTTTCTCTGATTGTTATTTTCTGTGTTTTTTTTTTTTTTAATTTCATGTTGCTATTGTTATTATTATTATTATTGTCTCTCTATAGAATAGCAGCAGCAAAAAAAGTTTCATTGACTGTGTGTCAACCTTCTTGTCCTTCATTACCTTGCTGAGGGGGGCAGGGCCCTACAGTTCTTGTAACTAGCAGGACCTACTGGCATAACCAACCAGTCTAAGAAGATAGCCCAGTCCTTCTCAAACCCCTAGCTTCCCCTAGCTACAAGTGATATTCCTTCTTTTACCTGTGGAGCTACCTATTAAAGCCATCCCTTATTGTCTTTAGAGTCATAATCTTGCAACTTTTAAAGACGTCAGTTCACTTTTCTCTTCTTTAGTGCTAGAAACAGCACACTGGGGCCTCTATTTTCTTGTTGACATTCTTACTGTCTCAAGTGAGGACGTGGGGAGGGGACTTCAAGTTGGTGCTGTAATCCTAGAGCTACTTCAGATTTTACCTATATAGTTATACTGATTGGTTTCTTCATCAGCAACCATGGGCTTCCCTGGTGTCTCGGGGTAAAAAAGAAAACAGAAAACAACTCATCTGCCAGTGCAGAAGATACAGTTTCAATCACTGGGTCAGGAAGATGCCCTGGAAAAGGAAATGGCAATACACTCCAGTATTCTTGCCTGGAAAATCCCATGTGGGCTACAGTCCATACGGTTGCAAAAGAGTCCGTCACGACTTAGCAACTAAACAAGTTAACCTTGGATTTTCTCCCTCAAGTTTGTTATGAGCTCACTTAAAAAATCTATTAGCATCACCTTTTTTTTCCCCCCTTAAAAACATTAAAAAGGGCCATTCACTGTGAATTAATATAGGTAGTGCAAAAGCACAGTTAACAAGTAGGATCCCCCAGGACAACCATTAGGTCAGCATTCCTGTTGCTCTCCTGGGAGATGACAAAGTGAAAAAAAATTCGGTGCAGCTAACTTTGGACCCTGTGTAAATTTCATCTCTGCTCCTCATTTTTCCATTTGTAATCATGGCAGTGGGTAGTGACTATCTCAAAGTTCTTCCAGTTCTAATGGGATATGAAATTACAGTTTTCAAGTATAAACCTTTCCTTTGAATGTCCCTCAAAAGATGAAATGATATGAATATTTCAACACAAAAACTGTATTTGGCTCACAATGGTAACACCCTTTTTAAACCACCGTGTAAATACTTCTACTAGTAAGATGTTTGTAATAGTGAATAAAATCCATGGAATTGGAAGGGAGCAGCTGGCAAGTCAGTGTTCTCTTGGTCCCAGGAGTCATATTTATTGAGAGGAAATGAGTGGATAGGCCTGGTGATTTCACATATCAATATACTGCAAAGATATAACTAGTCAGGTTATAGTATAAGGGGAACAGTAGAATGTATCTCTCATCTGTTTGTGATATTTGCATAGTGTACTCATCCACTGTGAGGTATGAGTATTCTGCAGGGAAGAATTAGCTGATTACAAGTGATTCAGGGTGTGATCAGTGCAGTCTCCTAATGCTATAGTGGAAAATTCCCTGCTACCCAACTGGGAGGAGAATGCCAGAGCTTAGGGGAGCAGGGATAGGAGCATCATCTGAGGATGAGTGGCTAGAAACACCAGGTGTGCTTATCCTCCTGGTCATTCTTCCTCTCTCCTAACAGTAGGCAAGTTTCATCCTTGTGTGTAGCCTCTCATCTGGCCACTGGGTCAAAGTCACAACCAAACTTTTAAACCTTCAAAAGAAAAGGACAAGAAGAAAGTGAGTCCTTCTTCTGTCTTCTCTCTCTTCCCTGTTGAAAAATACATTAAAATAATAGCTTCTCCTCTTAGCAGAAATGGAGAAAATACATGAAACCTTAACATTTAAAAGTGCTGATGTATGTCACCCTAACATGTAGTCTGACAGTTAACCCAGAAATCTATTAAGAAGGGAGAGTGGAGAATCACATCCCTTGGTTTTCAGATAAATTTGTTTTGTAATTCTTGGAGATTTTGAGAAATGAACATCAAATCAACACTGAATGTTGTGGAAGGACAATTATGATTCTTCCTCTTGAATATTTCATTGAAACCGAACACTGAAACTCACTACCTCCACACATACCACTTCTTTGCTCCTCCAAACATTTCAGATATCTGCAAGGAAGGCTTGGACCCAATAGGCTCTTGCAGCTTTGTACTTCTAACTCCTTGAATATTTCCTGAGAGAGAAGAAATTTCATCAATTTTTGTTGAATAAGTGCATGGCTAAATGCTCACTGAAAGAACTGAACTCCCTACTTGCTGCCAAATGATCAGCAAACAAATGATAGGCAGAGATTAGTCTGACATGAGGCCTTTTCAACACAAAAGATGTAACTCAACCTGGTGTGGAAATGATTCAACAATTCTATGCCCCCCCAAAAAAAGAAAAAGAAATAAAACAAAATGCAGAGGCATCATATCTAGTGAACCATTTTTTAACGCATAAATTCTCTGTATTGTGTACTAAAAGCCTTGAGACAAAATATCTTCATAAAAATAAAAGCTTGGAAAACTATTTTTTCCAGTAATTTTCCATCAGCTTTCTTCCTAGGGGTTCACTTGCTCCATACTTTCCATGTACATGTGGAAATCTATATATTCTTTCTGGACTGTTTTTTCCAATTAGGTGGCTGTCTGGAGAGCTACATGTAATCTTATTAATGCTCAGGTTTTACATAAGCCATTTTAATAGAGAAAGACTCTTTGAAGGTAAGCAAGAGGCATAATAACTGTTGGCAGTATTGTTGTTCCGGAAATTTCAATTCTTTCATAGGAAACTGAAAATACATAGAGGATTAAAGTGAACACAATACACAGATGAAAAGCCCCACTTGTAAGCTGGCTTTTCTCAAATAATTTCTCTACATTGACTGTTCTAACAATTGTCCCACTTAGTTTTAGGCCCTTCATACTATACAGTAGAGCATTGTTTAAAAGATACTTTAGTCTGATAAATCGAGTGTTGAGATA
Organism: Bison bison bison; assembly: GCF_000754665.1. Classification (NCBI taxonomy): domain Eukaryota; kingdom Metazoa; phylum Chordata; class Mammalia; order Artiodactyla; family Bovidae; genus Bison; species Bison bison. The sequence continues at coordinate 11,208,702 of NW_011494635.1, forward strand.
GAGCATTGTATATGATGAACTTCCTTGAAGTATTCACAAGTACCCTGTTGAACATTCACTCCTGGCCAAGTATTTTTCAAGTACTATAGTCCTTTACATCGATGTCAGGACCCCAGATTTCCCTGCCATCTCAGTACCATACACAGAGACCAATGATAAATGATCCAAAGACCAAGCAAGCATGTGTGCTGTTTACAGTAAGGCAATCTTTAAACCGCTGGTCCTTAAATCTAGTGGGCTCCGTGTTCAATGGAATAGTGCATCATTAGTGATTTCTCAAATTTCAGATTTTCTTTCTTTTTTTATCTTTTTAATTTATTTTTAATTGTGGGACAATTGCTTTACAACATTGTATTGGCTTTTGCCATACAACATCATGAATTAGCCACAAACACACATATGTCTCCTCCCTTTTGAACTTTCCCCTACCCCCATCCCCAACTCCATCCCACCCCTCTAGGCTGTCTCAAAGCATCAGGTTCTTTTGTGTGATATCAGCAGTTGTTTGAATCCCATGAGAAGTATAAAACCCAGGTATTGCAGTTGAAATAGAATCATGGGTCCTCAGCTTGGGAGGATTTTAAAAGCAATCTGAGATGATGCTTTGTAAATGTTAACACACATAAGAAATTCCTGAGAATCATGTTTAGGTGCAGATACTTGCACACTCAACACCCCAATGTATTTCCATGATATACGCTGTTATTAATCTGAAGAGACTGATTACATTTATTTTATACTTTTCATCTATGCCTTGGATTATCTCTTTTCTCTTGAATTAATTTATTTGTTCAGTTTGAGCCTCTCTTGGAGTCTGGTTTCTTCAATGGATTACTCTGGCATGTCAATTTACATTTGCAAATGATGGTTTGCTTTATTGATATCAGTGATCGAAAGAGGTATACATGACACAAATGAGGAAAATATTGTACTCTGAGAGTAATTGCAAGTTCTCAGGCTCTGAAAAGAGGCAGGTAGGATGGGAGGGAGCAGGCAAGGAGTGGGTATGTAGCAAGGTTGCTTTCCTTTGAGATGGAGGAAGTGTCAGGGATGAGCTGTCTTGTTCTTTGTAGTAACAGAAACTTGCCTACCATACTGCTTACATTTCTTATCCCCAGTACACCTATGGAATTGCAGCTGGGCAGATCCCCACCTTTATTTAGAAAGACTGTCTTTTGGCTTTTGTCAGAGGGCAAATGCTTTAGTTGTCAGCTACCTAGAAGATCAGATTGCCCCACCACTAACATACTCCACTGCTCCTATCACAGTCTGCCTCTGAAGCTTCAATATCAGGTGAGTATAAAGTTCTGATGAGAATTTTTACTATTTTAAAAAACATTTCTGTCTAAACCTGTGTTGTCCTGTGGGCTTCATCATTTGGATTTCCACATCTGCTTTGTAAATCTTCTGGATATTTCTCATTCTTTGAGTTGATTGGTGTAACCCTCTCAGTTTTTCACTACTGCCTTAAATTTATTCTCCTCATATTTTCTTTTTCTACAGAAATTTGCAAGGGAAGAGACAAATGTGTGTGCTCAGTATCCACCTTCAATGTGAAACTGTCATCTGGTGTTGATATATTCCTTTCCTCAAAATAATTTCTGAGCCAACTAGGATTTCCCACTGTGGACTGCAATTCAATGGCATTGCCAATTCAGTAGTTCAAATCAAATGATAGCTTCTTCTAATACCATAGTCCAGCAATAATCTATGCTGGACTACCAATCATTATGTATCACCCCAACTCTTAAGCTCTCAGGTCAGGTTGGGACTAATGTGGCCAAGCCAAGCTAGTTACACTTTCAAATTACTTGATTTTCTTATATTTTATCAGGAGGAATTGGGGGGTGGTGTTATAGGTTTAGAATTTATCCAGCAGTAGTCATTGAAATATCTGATGTAAGAGAAGTCACATATTAAGTAACTGTGGATATCATAAGGATCTTCCCTGGTGGTTCATATGATATAGAATCTGCCTGCAATGCAGGAGACCCAAGTTCAATCCTTGGGTTGGGAAGATCCCCTGGAGAAGGGAATAACAACCCACTCCAGTATTCTTGCCTGGAGAATTCCATGGACACAAGAGCCTGGTGGGCTACTGTCCATGGAATTGCAAAGTTGGACACAACTGAGTGACTAACACTTTCATTTCACTTTTTGATATTGTAAAGACTCTAATAAAATGATGAAATGGAGAAACATAATGTTTTTATTTTGACAGTGATATTAGAAAAGTTTCACTCTGATTCCTCTTCAAGCATTCTTTTAGCTTTACAGTGTCTGTTGGCTTTCTTCATTGAGCAGAATAACATTATTGATAATTTATGTGTTAGAAAAGTCTCTAAGCTTTTGGAAGTTCCTCTTTTAAACTCATGCAAAGAGAAAGAAGCAGAATATAATAATATAATTATGATACAGAATATAACAATAAACATTTATTAATAAATTATGTTGCCATACTCTATACTATATTATGTAGTAAAATATAAATAGTAAATAGATAGTGCAATATAGAATAATATAATAATGCAGGACGTTAGTAGAAATGTAGCATAGAAATTCCAGTTCAATATTAAGCAATTTTATTATTTTAGGGCTGCTTGTAACTGTAAAATACTTTTAATGTTTCTAGACTTCAATTTTTAATATAATTTTTCTTCCTTATTCTGCATCATTAAATTGTGGAAAATGAATCCCATTGCATGAGTAGTTCTACCCAGTAATTTCAGAACAACTAATGATTCTGTAGTGCTGCCAATTCTTCTGCTCTTTTCTCTAACTAATATTATAGCTTGAAAGATGATAACAAGAAGCACCCAAGAACATGGAGTGCTGCTGCTGCTACTGTTTGTCACTAAGTCATGTCCAACTCTGACATGGACTATAGCCCACCAGGCTCCTCCAAACATGGGATTTCCCAGGCAAGAGTACTGGAGTGGGTTGCTATTTCCTTTTCCAGCTGATCTTCTCTACCCAGGAACTGAACCCAGGTCTCCTGCTAGGCAGTTGGATTCTTTACCACTAACCCATCTGGGAAGCCAAAATCATGGGATACACACGGTTAAATCCATTTCACAGAGTCAGTTGCTTGCCACTGACTGATGTGTGGAGTTGCCATTTTTCTGGCATGTGAATCATTAATTTTCTCTCCTTTGTTTGCACTTAGTCTTACCTGGGAACTCATCCTTATGTTTCTTAGAACAGCACTGATCCTTTTATAATCTCTTTGATAGTAGCATGGAGCTTCCATTGTAACTTCATGTCCTCCCCCAACCCCCCGCTCAGCAATTCTCCATCCTTTGGCTTTTAAATCATATGTGTTGTTCTTGGTGGATGGTGAACTAGAAGTATGGAAGTTAGGCTATCATTAGCTTCATACATAGTACAATGAACTTTGTTGTCATTCAGGAGACATGCTTTGTCCCTGGGCATTTCTGAATCTGTACTGAATCATGGACTACAATCATAGGCCATATAAAGTGGGTCTCACCAAGAAGCTGGCTAATCTCCTAAGAGTGAAAACGAAGCTTCGATTAAAGGGAAGTGCAGTTGTGGAGGCTGGAGAGGAGCCGAATGTTGACATTTGAGGCTGCTCCTGGCAATGCAGGATGAAAAGGATAATTGCACTTTATTCTCATTACCTCTGGTTGACTCGTAAATTGCTTGATGGCCCTTAAATTAGTTTTGAGATTGAGATGGCCTTTCAGTGGAATTTAACCTGGTAATCTCTGGTGGCCTTGGCCTGCAGTGGCTTGAAACAGCACTTCAGTTCCTGGACAGAGATTGAGGTACAGTCATGGCACTAAGAGCACTGAATCCTAGCCACTGGACCAGTGGTCAGTGAGAAGGCCCTGGCCTGTTATCTTTACAGAAAAGAATTCCCACAAAGACAGAAGTAATGAAGTAATTAAAGTGTTTACTAGGGGGAAAAGAAATACCTGTAGATAGACACAGATGGGCTCAGAGAGAGAGAGTTGCTGAGTTACATCCTCGTGGCAGTTTAAGTTAATTTATGGGGCATTTCTTCCAGTATTCCTGTGGCCAATCATTTTGATTTGCCTGGTTCTGAGGCCACATTTGGTATTTATCAGGAATCTCCCATATGTGCATGTTCATCTTTTAGCCAAGATGGATTTTATAGTGAAGAAGCTAATAGGGAATTGTCATCAGGTAATATGAAGTGATACGCCTCCATTTTTGACCTCCAATGAGACTTTCTGTGCACGTGTAGTTGTATTCCTCACTCCTTAACTTCAAGAGTGAGGAATATGTGGTCTTTTATCTCATCTGCACAGGGCCCAGTCAGTTTTATCATCTTGTGTCTATGGAGTTTCTGCTATTATGGAGTTTCTGTCCACAGGAGAGAAATTGTTCAAGGCCCATCTATCTCCGGCCTCACTGGGACTTTCCAAGATCTTGCAAATGATAACTCACTCATATGATGAATTAGAGAATTATTTGACTTAATTTTAACCAACTATTTTCAATTAAGTTCAGTTCAGTTCAGTTGCTCAGTTGTGTCTGACTATTCACGACCCCATGGACTGCAGCACGCCAAGCTTCCCAGTACATCAACAACTCTTGAGCTTATCCAAAGTCATGTTCACTGAGTTGGTGATGCCATCCAACTATCTCATCCTCCGTCATCCCCTTCTCTTCCCACCTTCAATCATTCCCAGCATCAGGGGCTTTTCAAATGAGTCAGCTCTTCGCATCAGGTGGCCAAAGTACTGGAGTTTCAGCTTTAACATCAATCCTTCCAATGAACACCTAAGGACTGATCTCCTTTAGGATGGACTGGTTGGACCTCCTTGCAGTCCAAGGGACTCTCAAGAGTCTTCTCCAACACCACAGTTCAAAAGCATCATTTCTTCAGCGCTCAGCTTTCTTCACAGTCCAACTCTCACATCCATACATGACCACTGGAGAAACCATAGCCTTGACTAGATGGACCTT
>NW_011494635.1:11213757-11214406 GCF_000754665.1 Bison bison bison
TTTTTTTTTTTTTTTTTAGGTTATTTTTGATGTTTCTGCTCTGTGGACAAAACAGAAACCAACAAAGGCAGTGAGTGATTCACTTACTTCCTGGGCTGTCAGCTGCCACCCTGTCACCTTTGACAGTGTTCATACACATGGAGACATGTCTCTCCAGCTCCCAGGTGGTTTTCCAAGGGGAGGTCCTCAGTTTAGTATCTTTTCAGGCAATCTTTAAAAGAAAAGGAAAAATCAAATTATAAGAGATACTCCACTTGGGGCATATTAGCTCCAAGTGAAAGCAATGTGAGTAAATCTGTGCTTCCCTTCCTCTACCCAAGGCTCCAAGGTAAAAAATTGTCTATATTTAAATGAAAATGAAGGTGGGTTTTCCTTTCCTTCCTGTTCTGAGACAATTAGATAAATCTCCCTGAGGGCCTGCCAATCAACAGGACAGTCAGTTTGGAGATACTACTTGTACTATGATAGAGGTATTTGCAAGTCTGGCTAGATCTGATTTGGAGACAGCTGGGCTGTGGGTGGTCAATCTTCCCTTCTTTTTGAAATCTTATCATTGTCAGCCTGGCTGAGATAAAGCTCATTCCTAACTTCTTGAAGTTGTGGATATAAACTCACAAGGGATTTTTTTTTTTTTTTTTTTTGGTGGTAA
>NW_011494635.1:11214506-11219304 GCF_000754665.1 Bison bison bison
GGGACTCTCAAGAGTCTTCTCCAACACCACAGTTCAAAAGCATCATTTCTTCAGCGCTCAGCTTTCTTCACAGTCCAACTCTCACATCCATACATGACCACTGGAGAAACCATAGCCTTGACTAGATGGACCTTTGTTGGCAAAGTAATGTCTCTGCTTTGTAATATGCTGTTTAGATTGGTCATAACTTTCCTTCCAAGGAGTAAGCGTCTTTTAATTTCATGGCTGCAGTCACCATCTGCAGTGATTTTGGAGCCCAGAAAAATAAAATCTGACACTGTTTCCACTGTTTCCCCACCTATTATTTCCCATGAAGTGATGGGACCAGATATCATGATCTTAGTTTTCTGAATGTTGAGCTTTAAGCCAACTTTTTCACTCTCCTCTTTCACATTCATCAAGAGGCTCCTTAGTTCTTCACTTTCTGCCATAAGAGTGGTGTCATCTGTATATCTGAGGTTATTGATAGTTCTTCTGGCAATCTTGATTCAGCTTGTGCTTCTTCCAGCCCAGCATTTCTCATGATGTACTCTGCATATAAGTTAAATGAGCAGGGTGACAATATACAGCCTTGACATATTCCTTTTCCTATTTGGAACCAGTCTGTTGTTCCATGTCCAGTTTTAACTGTTGCTTCCTGATCTACATATAGGTTTCTCAAGAGGCAGGTCAGGTGGTCTGGTATTTCCATGTCTTTCAGAATTTTCCACAGTTTATGGTGATCCACACAGTCAAAGGCTTTGGCATAGTCAATAAAACAGAAATACATGTTTTCTGGAACTCTCTTGCTTTTTCCATGATCCAGCAGATGTTGGCAATTTGATCTCTGGTTCCTCTCCCTTTTCTAAAACCATCTTGAACATCTGGAGGTTCACGGTTCATGTATTGCTGAAGCCTGGCTTGGAGAATTTTGAGCATTACTTTACTAGTGTGTGAGATTAGTGCAATTGTGCAGTAGTTTGAGCATTCTTTGGCATTGCCTTTCTTTGGATTGGAATGAAAACTGATCTTTTCCAGTCCTGTGGGCACTGCTGAGTTTTCCAAATTTGCTGGCATATTGAGTGCAGCACTTTCTCAGCATCATCTTTCAGGATTTGGAATAGCTCAACTGGAATTCCATCACCTCCACTAGCTTTGTTTGTAATGATACTTTCTAAGGCCCACTTGACTTCACATTCCAGGATGTCTGGCTCTAGGTGAGTGATCACAACTTCATGATTATCTTGGTCGTGAAGCTTTTTTTGTACAGTTCTTCTGTGCATTCTTGCCACCTCTTCTTAATATCTTCTGCTTCTATTAGGTCCATAACATTTCTGTCTTTTATCGAGCCCATCTTTGCATGAAATGTTCCCTTGTTATCTCTAATTTTCTTGAAGAGATCTCTAGTCTTTCTCATTCTGTTGTTTTCCTCTATTTCTTTGCATTGATCGCTGAGGAAGGCTTTCTTATCTCTCCCTGCTCTTCTTTGGAACTCTGCATTCAGATGCTTATATCTTTCCTTTTCTCCTTTGCAAGGCAAATTGGAAGTGGTCAAACAGGAGATGGCAAGAGTGAACACTGACATTTTAGGAATCAGCAAATAAAATGGACTGGAATGGGTGAATTTAACTCAGATGACCATTTTATCTACTATTGTGGCAAGAATCCCTTAGAAGAAATGGAGTAGCTATTATAGTCAACAAAAGAGTCCGAAATCAGTACTTGGATAAAATCTCAAAAACAGCAGAATGATCTCTGTTTGTTTTCAAGGCAAACCATTCAATGTAACAGTAATCCATGTCTATGCCCTGACAACCACTTCATGAGGATAGAATAGATTTATAACATTTGTGGGATATGATGTCTAAATGAGTGACATGGTCAAAACAACTCACAACTTTCCCACTTCTTATGTCCATAACAAAAATGGCTGCTCTACAGTCTGCCCCCTGGACTCTCTACCATCAAAGTTAAGAGGTAGTTTGGGGTGACTCATGAAATTTTAGCCATGTCCTCACTGATAAAGATAGGACTTCAGCCTCAAAAATTCATCATGACCTCAGTCACTGTCATTATTCCAGCATCTGAAAATTAGTAGCATGATGGATATGACTAACTGAAGACTGTACAGACTTTAGCTATCCTGGAAACTTGCAGAAGGTAAAAATAGCATCTATGACTCTAAATGGTGAAGAGGTAAAATATGAAATATTTTCAGCATAACATATCCATGTAAGAATACATTTCCTAAATACTATTCTGCCTGATAAGGTTTTGATGTGTTTCCTGGATTAGTTTTGTTGGATATATGAGTATATTGGCAACAATTTTTAAATCTTTGGGTATTTTATGTGCTTATGGAGAGTTAAGTGGTAAAGGTTTCATCATGCTTTATTGTTATTGTTGTTAAGTCATGTCCGACTCTTTGGGAGTTCATGGACTGTAGCACGCCAGGCTCCTCTGTCCTCTACTATCTCCTGGAGTTTGCTCAATTTCATGTGCATTGAGTCAGTGATGACATCTAACTATCTTATGCCTTCAATCTTAGTAACTCAACATTTTTAAATTAAAATATGTTATTTTCTAGCCACAAAATAGTGTCCTTTTAGCAAACTGATCAGTGGTATAGAGGAGTAGCTTGTGTCTTTCAGCAACTAAATTTCTTTTCTTTATAATATCTGTGCTGGATGTAACATATTGTCAGTTAATAGGATGATTTTGCTAAGGTATGGTGTGCCCTGAAACTTCTCATTTCTCTCAACACCAGCATGTTCTTTTTGAGGGCTTTTTTTTTTTTTTTTGTCATATGTAATGAGAAACTCCATATGAGACATTTGGAGTTTTTCAACCATTGACTCATTAAATAATAGGCTTGGGAGAGATCAGATCCCAGACACAGATGAAAGGTTACTTATTGATTTTTTTTTTTTTTTTTTTTGGTGGTAAAGATTTCTCTGGCCCTTTATTTGTACTGGTTCCTCAAAAGCCTAGTCCTACAACAGAGGTGGCTACATTACTCTGAGAAAGAAATAAATGACAAATAGTTCTTTAACTTTTTTTCATCTACATTAGGATTGAAAACAATGGTCATATAAGATCTAAAGTCTCATGATATAGAAGGCTACACAAATTATTTCACCATTTTGGTACTTTTCCTAAGATTACTTATGTAATTTCTCACTTCATTTCCAAAATTACATAATGTTAAATGATGGATGTGAAATAGTAGTTCTATAGCCATAGGTTTACTTAAAGGTTGTGTGTGAATGCATGTGTGTATGTATATGTATGAATAGAGAGAGAGATCTATAGATATATTAGAATCACATTTTTTTTTTTAGAAAATCTGGCATACTACAATATTTTGAGTGTTAAGATCTTAAACTACAAGCTATTCATGGATGTGTTCTGTAAACTTCATTGGATATAAAGCATTTGAGGTGGTTTTAGAACTGAGCCCTTCATTGTTTATTAAAGAATAAAAATAAAGCCTTTGGGAACCATTTCTGAGGAATAGCTAGTGTGATTTAAAGAATAGAAATTGGAGGCCAGATCTGATTTGATATTGTAAAACAATAATTCTCTGAATTTTTTGTAATAGCAAATGACTTAAATTACTTTTAAATTTGGGTGGTAAATAGAACACTATGTCATGTATTAGGGAAAATTTATATTTTTTGCTAGCATTTTTGAGGCAAATATGACTTGCAAAAAGTAAGTGAAATGGTTTAGAAATTAAATTATTTGCCTCTAGGCAACCATACTCTACAACATCCCCTTAGAAAAGGTTAACTTCTTCCACGTGAGAGACTCAATGCCAGCCTTTCCTTATACCACAATTAGGTTGCCCAAAATTCTCCTCAGAAGATATCCAGGATTTCACCCTTGCCTCCAAATATCAAAGCATTTGGAGTGCTATTAAAAAGACTGAAGCCAGCCCCAAAGTCCCAGTCACTCGATAGAAAGTCAGAAGGGGATGTGTTACAAACATACTCGGCAGTTACTTTCACACAGTTTCAACATAATCCCCCATTCTGCTTCTTTGTTTTATTTTGATCCAAAAGAATTTAGAAATAACTGGGTGTATGTTTTATTTATAGTAGTGGAGGTGTGTCAGTAAATAAATGAATAAAGGTGTTCTTGGAATCATCATAATATGCCAGACATTCTGTAAGCTCCTTTTCTAATATAAATATTTTATTTAATCCTCATCATTAACATCTACACTTTACAGATCAGGAAACTGTCCCTCAGAGTGTCTTTCCCAAGTTCATATAATTTAATTAATGGCAAAAATGGAATTCAAACCTAGGCTTCTTTAGTTCTGAGTCTACTCAATTATATGGGACTTGCCAAAAATCTTAACAGAGCCAAAAGTTTTATGATAATTTTGTACGATTTCCTTAATTTAAGTGTCTATATGCCTGCCAACCTCCTTGAGATGTTTTTGCCACTTGATTTTAAGTGGAGAGAAGGAAGATAAACTGAAAAATAAATTTTTGGAGAGATGTTCAACATCTCTGAGTATAGTAGAAAAAATGCATTTAAATTGTATATCTGTGGCTAGTATAGCTGTTAGCCTATCGGCTACAAAGTCTGGACTTGAGACTAAAGCAAACTTTCCTTTTAAATCAAAAGCAGATTGACTGCACCTTTTTGCCCTACATGGCATATGTGAACACAATTCCACAAAAGTTACAATAAGATGAGAAATTTAGGTATCTGACCACTGATAGATATTGAAGGAACAGAAATGTAAAATATGCTTGCAATACATACTTTGGATAAGAAAAGTTTTTTATGTATATATAGAAATTTT
>NW_011494635.1:11219404-11232965 GCF_000754665.1 Bison bison bison
GAAATTTTATTTATTTATTTATTTATTTTTTATTTTTTACTTTCTAAATTTAATCTAGTTGTTGAATTATGGAAGTCCACAATACTTTTATTTTTCTAATTTTCTTACCATTTATAGCATTTCTTTTTTTTTTTTACCATATTTATTTATTTTTAAATTTTTTTCTTTTCTTTTTTTTCCTTTTTTTTGTATTTTATTTTATTTTGTAACTTTACAATATTAAATCTAACAGGTCTAAATCATTTTAGGTAAGATGTTTCTCAAAGAATGCAAATTTCATACAAGTATTATACATTTATTTCTCCTTTATTTTCAATTAGTTTTATACTTGCTTGATGTGCCATACAACTGTTCAAAGCAAGTATGAATTTGCTTGCTTTCATACAAATTGTATGAAATTTGCATTCTTTGAGAAACATCTTACCTAAAATGATTTAGACCTGTTAGATTTTTTAAATGTCGTGCACATCACTCCATTAGTAAATATTTTTTTATCTGTATCACTGATGTCTACTAAGTGCTCTTTTGTGTTTGACATGCAGTTTATCCAAAGCCCTGCAATTGTCTTACCTCCTGCTGCATCCGGGGGAGGTTCTCTATTTTACTTATGTTTATCTAGTCTTTTTTCTCTCAGTGTTGTCTTCCTTATTTTTCCTGTCTTTTAGACCCTTAATGCTATTGTAAGCAGAGCCATAAGCTCCTTTCAGATTGATGCTAGCTTTTAATTAATTGTTAGTTCTGCCTTTCCCCTTAGATTCCCTCTTCTTAAATGCTGGAATTGTGTTATATTCTTGTTCTATGCCAGTTATAGCTATCCTAAAGGGTCTAGAACGAGGGATTATCTTTGCCATTACTTACCAACAAGTAGATATATGTTATAATTAGAAATAATTTGACTCAACATGAATTAAAACTTTCTAATGGACATAAAGTTTCAATGAAACTTTCAAGTTTCCATGAGAGGGGAAAAGATGTGTTGAGAAGCAGTGAGAATGTCTGAGAGTGAATGAACACTTAGGACAGACTGAGGAAAATTGACTAGCAATTGACAAGTTATAGAGGCCTAGGTGTCAGTGGTGTTATTACATGGATATTCCAGGAAAGAAAAAAATAAAGGACGAAGAGTAAAATCAGTTCCATCTTACTTTTTGTGAAAGTGCAGCCTTCCCTCCCCACAGACTGTCATCTAATGCAAAGTCAGGGTCTCAACAGTGCCTTAGAAATTGCCTACTACTTATAAATCTCAAAGACTGTTAATGGAGATGCTTTTACTTCACATTTGTTATTTTAGTGAGTATAGATTATTGCCCTAGATAGTGGAAACCAAATAAAACTTGCCACCAGATTGCTCATTTTACTTCAGTCTGTTTCTTCCCTCACTGAAAATACGATTCTTTGATATATCAAGTTTTTATTTACAAAAATAATTATTAACTTTAGCATTTAGAAAAAGATGTTTTAAAATTTGCTGGGCCGTGGTGGTATGTTCCCTTCACTCCCCATAGAATAAATTAAAGATAAGCATGGATGCGTTGCGTTATCTTTGCATCAAGGCACATGTGGTCTCTTGGCCTGTCTGCATGCTTCAGCTGCTGGCTGCAAATGTACAGGTTCTGGTGGCTTCCTTTATAGGAATGAAAGTAGGTAGAAGAAGGACATTTTGAGTCTAACCCACCATGAATACAGATACAACCACCTAAAGAAGCATTCAATGAATATAAAAAGCATGCTGTAGCTTTTAAATGCAAGAAATTAAGTATGATTCCATCGAAAAAGACAGGCAATGTAATGATCTCTCCCAGCCAGGTATGTTAGCTACTATATTACTCTGAAAACTTCTAGTTCCTTGTAAAATGCATCCAAGTAAAAGGGTCTAAAAACTTTGACTAGTGCCTAACTCTAAATACTAGTACGTATGTGTGTATATATAAATTCATTCATTATTTCCTAAAATGTTGGTTTGGTTGAGAAAAATCTTTATGCTTATTTAAGTCCTTGCTATTCATATGTTTACCTGCCTGTGTGAGGATGTCAAAACTTTGTTTCTGACTTATTGTCAGTCCTTGATTGCCCTATAAGAGGTTTACAGGCTCTGGAAAATAGTGAAGTCTTCACTGTGTTTCTAGAAAATGTATTTTCATTGGTCATACTGTAGGAAAAAAGGACTCTAAGCTAGATGTTCTGACTTGGCATTAAAAGATCCATGGATTATTCCTCCTGTCTGAGGATGTTTCTATACTTGTGACACCATTCTGTCTGTCTTTGGATAGTGAATTAGTTCAGAAAGTGTTCCTTCAGTTCAGTTCAGTTCAGTCACTCAGTCATGTCCGACTCTTTGCAACCCCATGAATTACAGCACACCAGGCCTCCCTGTCCATCACCAACTCCCGGAGTTCATTCAAACTCATGTCCATCCAGTCAGTGATGCCATCCAGCCATCTCATCCTCTGCCGTCCCCTTCTCCTCCTGCCCCCAATCCCTCCCAGCATCAGGGGCTTTTCCAATGAGTCAACTCTTCACATGAGGTGGCCAAAGTATTGGAGTTTCAGCTTCAGCATCAGTCCTTCCAATGAACACCCAGGGCTGATCTCCTTTAGGATGGACTGGTTGGATGTCCTTGCAGTCCAAGGGACTCTCAAGAGTCTTCTCCAACACCACAGTTCAAAAGCATCAATTCTTCAGCGCTCAGCTTCTTCACAGTCCAACTCTCACATCCATACGTGACCACTGGAAAAACCATAGCCTTGACTAGATGGATCTTTGTTGGCAAAGTAATGTCTCTGCTTTTTAATATGCTATCTAGGTTGGTCATAACTTTCCTTCCAAGGAGTAAGTGTCTTTTAATTTCATGGCTGCAATCACCATCTGCAGTGATTTTGGATCCCCCCTAAATAAAATAAGCCACTGTTTCCACTATTTCCCCATCTATTTGCCATGAAATGATGGGACCAGATGCCATGATCTTCGTTTTCTGAATGTTGAGCTTTAAGCCAACTTTTTCACTCTCCTCTTTCATTTTCATAAAGAGGCTTTTTAGTTCCTCTTCACTTTCTGCCTTAAGAGTGTTGTCATCTGCATATCTGAGGTTATTGATATTTCTCCTGGCAATCTTGATTCCAGCTTTTACTTCTTCCAGCCCAGCGTTCCTTACTTAAATCTATCCATAATTGGCAAGAGTATTGCAGTTTCAATTGCAGTTAAATTATAGTTGTAAAAATGATGTTTAGGTTGACTTTGGAAAAAACATTTAAATTAGCATCATCAGTTCATGTCACCTTGCCTGAGAGGTTCACAAAGCTTGAAAAGATTTTGGTCATCATGTGCATCCCAAAACATTCAGGGTAACAATGATGCTGATGATGCTAATGCAGAGCCTGGGGGTCAGGAGCCAAGTGATATTCCAGGTGCCTGCCACCTCTGCCCTTATTGTGATGCCAAAGGGATCATTTCACCCTCCTGGCTATGGTTTTCTTATCTGTAGCCTGGCAATACCAAGATATATATATCCCTTGGCACCCAACTGCAATCTTGTCATACAAATTCTCCTCCTTGAGATTGTTCTAATTATTTAAACATGAAAAGATAAGTCCATATACAGATATTCAGGGGTCCTGAAAAATATTTTAAGGATAATTTTATTGTCCTTGTACAGCCTCATCTTTTTTTAGAACTGGAATAAAAAATCAGCTTTTAATTTTCCTTTTTTTAAAATGTGTGTATCCTTTTGGTTCCAAGTGTAATAAGGCAAAGCATTGAAGCCTCAAAAAGAAAAAGTCCATGAAGCTATTAAAATGTGGTTATATTTTCTCAAAGGTCAAAGTTGCCATTCTTATGCTACATTGTTGCAAATCTTTGAGCAGTTATTAGCCTCTTCTTATGAACTAACAGGAAGAAGGGAATGGCACCCCACTCCAGTACTCTTGCCTGGAAAATCCCATGGATGGAGGAGCCTTGTAGGCTGCAGTCCATGAGGTCGCTAAGAGTCAGACGCAACTGAGCGACTTCACTTTCACTTTTCACTTTCATGCATTGGAGAAGGAAATGGCAACCCACTCCAATGTTCTTGCCTTGAGAATCCCAGGGATGGGGAAGCCTAGTGGGCTGCCGTCTATGGGGTTGCACAGAGTCGGACACGACTGAAGTGACTTACAGTTACAGTATGAACTAACAACGGGCCATGTCTGTGATATGACATTAGTTATTAATATTTTATTTTTGGATATTTAAGAGAAAATTGTTGCTAACAGGAAATTGTATATGCATATTCTTAAGCTCTGATGTCTACTGCAGTAGCCATTAGTCACTTGTGGCTTGTGAACACTTGAAATGTGACTAGTCCAATTGAGATGGAGATGACTATACATCAAATTCAAAATTTTAATATTAAACAAAAGTAAAAGATGTCATTAATAATTTTAATATGTTGATCACATGTTGAAATAAGAGGATTTTGGAAACACTGACCTAAAATAATATTTTACTAAAATTAATTTCACTTAAAAACTTATGATTACTAGAGAATGTAAATTTACATATGGGGTTTACATTATTGTTTCTACTAGACAATCCTGTTCTCAGGAGCTTGTCAAGGGGCCAGGCAATAAATAAAGCATCTTGGAAATATCATCTGGTTCAAAAAGTAGCAGAGCTTTTGCCCATCCACAAGCTCTGTGAGGGTCAAGATACCTCAGGAGCCCACGGATCCAGGCTATGCATGCATTTCTTTCATGGTAGTGGTTCCCATGGTAAGTCAGTCCTCTGTGCCCAATGCTGATCAGTATTACATGAAAAACTTTTTTCAATTTCTACACTTTATGACCAGAGTGAGCATCATTCTGATTTTCCTCCTATTCAACAGAATGTCATTTAAAGGAATGTATTGGAAAATGAAATTGCTTGTGTCTGGTGATGACTGCCAAACTTTCATTTGAAAAATTTAAATAGCCATTTAAATCATGATCTTTTATTGTCCTAAGAGAAACATGCCATTCTTATTTGAAGTATATTTTGGGATGTGAAATTCTGTTGAAATATAGACTGGTAAGCACTAAGAGGAAGAGACCATGAGTGAATTTTGTGAGCTTTTCTTCTGTTAGTGAGTGGGCAGAATTCATTAGATAGAAAGAACCAAAAATCCTCAAACCGAAAGTTTTGAATGCCCCTTCCCTTCATGTGCGACATTCTTCTTCTCAACAAAACGTTATCCTTGTTACTAAAATAAAGTCTATCCTACAAGCATTGACTCATATTTTCACTGCCATGACTCCTGTAGAAGCACAGTTTTTGCTTGTCTGAACCACTGTGACAACATCTTCTCTTTTCCACCATGTTCCCCTTTAATATACTGTGGCATAGCAGCCTGAGTGATTTTTCAAAATTTTAAACCATATTGCCCCAGTTAAAACCCTTCAGCACTTTGTTAGGGCATTAAAAGAAAAACCAAGCCATCCTGTAGGCTCCTGGGGCTCTGCATACTCTGGTCCTTGCTTGTCTCCAGTATCATTTCTCCTTTATTACAAGGCAGGAACCACACAAGCCCATTCCACATTCCCAGAAGAGACCAAGCTCATTCCTGCCTTTTGGTCTTTACAGATGCTGTTTTCTCTCCCTACCCGCTTCCCTCAGTTCTTAACATGGTTTACACCTTCTAGTCCTTCCAGTTACAGCTCCAGTATCACCTCCCAAGAAAGGTACTCCATGACAATCCATTCAAAATAGTCATCCAGTCAATTTCTGGCCATCACTATGTTTCTTATGTGATTTGATCTAGTTGGCTTGTTTATTTTTTGGTTTGCTCTCTATTCCCTACCATCCTCGAAAACACTAGCCCACTTAAAGAAAAATCCTAGGTATTTTATCTGCCTTGTTCTCTAACATGTTATCAGCACAAGAACAGTTTCTGGGTATACAATATACTTCCAGTGGTTATTTATGAAACGAAGAAAAGTATCAATTGCAAAACTATTTTGAGACAGCTTGACTTGCTTCCATATCCACAAGTTTCTCTTAGTAGTTGGAAAATGTCCTGCTTCAACATTTTTCATTTCATCACAAGTTGATGAGCTTTTTTTAGACCTCATGTCTAAAGATTGCAGTGTGTAGAGATTTTGCTCAATTTCAAATGTCCAACTTGAGAAATAGGTGATGCACTGGTCAGAGGAGGACAGAGACTAACCCTCTCCTGATTTTTACCTTCCAGTTGACATCCTCAGGATCTGTTTCTCTGCAGTGTGCTTGGGCTTATCTGCCTGGGATTTACAGTCTCTACAAATGTGGGTCAAGACCACTGAGGGTTATGCTCTAATATTTTTATCTGACTTTGAATGAGTGCGAAAGTATAAACCTTCTGATTTGTGGCTTATCCCATACACTTAACTGATAGCCCTGCCTCTCGTTGCCATTTAAATGGTAAATTGCAAAATACGTCTTAGAGTCAGGGCACCCTGGTGAGCAAGCAGTGAATTCAGTTTTATCTTCTCTGCTCTGAATGTGTTTGGTTAATAGAAGGCTCTGAGTCCTCTTCTTGCTTACTCACTTCAAGGGAAAGAAAAATTACAATTAAGAAAGCAGGTGAGTCTTTGATTAAAGAAATGCCTCATTTGACATGAACACCTTGAATGAAAGTTTATATGTCAACTACTTTATTAGTCTTCCCAATTAATAAAAAAAATGCATTTCAATCATTTTAAGGGATTTCTTCAGTGCGTTTTAAAGTAATTTCTTTAGTGAGATTTTTCGTTTGTTTGTTTAGAGCAGAGAATTCTGTACTTGGAATAGTCAACCTGTTGTTACATTCTGTGAATTCAAATCTAGGGATGTAACAACAGCATTACTCTTTAAGTTCACCTGGAAACAGAAAACAGGAGATATAAAAAGAAAGTTGCACAAATCAACCAACTGTATTTGCAGTCTTTTTTTAAACTCGGTGATATATATAAAATGTAGTATTTTAATTCTAAATTTACTTTTGAATTGTTATTGTAGTCTTTGTAAAAGCATCTTTGTTCTATTTCTGCAGAATCATTTTCTCCCTGAATTAGTAAACCTTCTTTTCAGACCTGCCTGTAATGTTTAGTGAATTCACAAAGCAGGCTTGACTGTATAGAGAGAGTGGCTACTCATAAAATCTAAGCATCCACAAATCTTGCAAATAAAAATGAAGTTGGCATTTTTGAGGTTACTTCAAAGACAGCTGGAGAAGAGGCACATTTTAAAATTCAGATTCCTAGATGGAGGCTGTGAATCAGGTTTCTAAGAAGAGAAACAAGATTTTTAACTTCAGAATGTAACCCAAATAAGTAACATCATTCTTAAAATGGAGGGAGAGAATGTAAAAAAGTACCTTGTTTTAGGCAACCTGTTGATTAGGCATAAAGAAAACTTTTAGTTTATTTATAGACTTCTGGAAATATTCAGCTGAGGAATTCAGCTATTTCTCAATTAAAAAAAATCCATAAAAATAAATATTTGGCCAAAGGAAAAGAGATGTCCTCCCAAACATATCAATCTTCCAAATGTCTTCTACTTCTAAGGTGTTTTGTTTTTAATGTGCACTAAAAATGGAGCGGATTCCAGGCTGTAACTAGATTCACAGACCAAAAACAGAAACAAAAACAAACCAATAAGAGAAAAAAATGTGTGTATTTGTGATTATTTCATATATCAGTTTAATAACTGAGAATGAAACTGAAGCATTCTCTTAAAGTTTATCTTTGGCTTCGATCCCATCCTGCACTCTTGGAAAGTCTGGTCTGCCCCTTGGTGAAGAACACTCTAGCAACCTCAGATTGACATGAGGTAGATTCACTCTTTCCCCACAAACACCCCAAAATGTGCATCTGAAAAATAAATAAATAAAACAACTATAACAGGGACTGAGCCCCAGAGATATTCACAGGAACTCTACAAAATCTGTGGCACAATATGTGGTCAGACCCAGCTGGGCACCCGACCGGCCTTGGCTGCCATCCCTCTGGCTGGACTCTTCCCCAAGGTAGGGCTCACCCTCACATGAAATTGCCAACCAGGGCCCACGTGGGTAGTGAACTAATTTAGCCTCCTGGACACTTGATGAATGAAGAATTTCCTCTTGGGCCTAAATTATAGGGCTCGTCAGAGTTGCTCTTTCGTGATCTGTTATTTGGAGGTAATTTTCCAAAAGGGCTGGAACACAGGGCCGTGAGCTAGAATAGGATTCACCAAGCACAGCTGCCACACACTGGCCAGCACATCCCACTGTGCCCAACCTCTCCTCTATTCTCCTCGCCTCCACCCTTGCTTCCCCAGGGAGGAGGCCCAGTCAACAGAGCTGGTCTTAACTTAGATCTTTACTTTCCTTCTTAATTAAACCACAAGAATGGCATCTGCCCACTTTTTCTGCATCCGGGTTTCTAGAAATTTAACATCTTGTCCTAACACGCTTGCAAACAGATGAGCAGGCTTTCCCCTCATCCCCCAATGTGGATGATTACAACCTTCTGTCAAATTCCACCTACCCTCCCTCCCCTGTTGGCTGGAAGATAAGCTTCTGATCTTCTCTTGGCTTTTTGAACTGCTGGAAGCTGTGTAAACACAAGCTGTAGGTTAGTCAGATTCTGTTTGACCCAGGGCCTGCTGAGTGCAAAGAGATTACATTTGAAAACTCCCTTGTCTAATTAAGCGATGGTAACCTATTATGGGGTGGTTGCTGATGAGGTCAAGTAGCAAGAGGTTTCAGGCTGACCTGCTGCAGCTGGTCATTTTCTGATAAATAAAGAACAGCTAGTTTTTAGTGGGCTACATTCTCTACCTTGAGAACTCTCATCTCATGAAACATTTGAAGTTTGTTCTTTTTCTGAATTTTGCATGTGCATTTAAGCACTTTAGAGAATTTGCAACAGCACAAGTGACAAGGATTGTTCAATGATGGCAACTCTTCTTCTCTGGTGGCTCAGATGGTAAGGAATCTGCCTGCAATGTGGGAGACCTGGGTTCCATCCCTGGGTTGAGAAGATACCCTGAAGAAGGGAATGGCAACCCACGCCCGTATTCAGGCCTGGAGAATTCCATGGACAGAGGAACCTGGCAGGCTACAGTTCATGGGGTCACAAAGAGTTGGACACGACTGAGTGGTTAACACACACACACACACACACACATGCTTTTCTTCATCCTTGCACATTGGTGCCCCATCCAGTGGTTCACAAACTAGTGTGCTGGGTTTCTAGCTCTATTCGGATCACTGGATTCTTGCAAATCCCAAAAGTTAGATGAGGACCACTTCAAACACTGACAATGGATGGGCTATGGTGGTGAAGTCAGGAGAGGAAGCCCCAAGAAATAAATCAGAAGATCTGGACCAGACTGTGTAGAGTAATCATGATCATTTATTGAGCACCAACCACACAGAAGACCTGCTGTCTTCATGTGTCTCCAGACCTTACCATGACCTTCAGAATAGGTGATTTTACTCCTATTTCCCTGTGAGAATTCCTAAGGCAAATAGAGGTTAGCAAGTTTCATAAGGGCACAAAATCACCCAGTGAAAGGCATGGGATATGACCCCAAATAGCTTCATACTTAAGGTTCACCTGTTCCAGGGAACTGTGCAATTTTCCTGTGGAATTAGAAGTGTCTGGAGGTCCCTGGATGAGGGGAAAATTTGATGAGTACAGATTCTCTTTGTGAGTAGATGATAAAAGTAAAGATAAGAACTTTGGAACTATAAACCCTGGAAAACTTATCAAAGAAACCCTCCCACTAGCTATCAAGCCCTCAGATAGGTTTATCACCAAGTTTCTTGTGGGCATCTATTGTTTCCCTACCAGCATCTACTTCCTGAGTTCTGGAAAAGCATATGCAGAATTCCTCTGGGATACCATTGCTCCTCCAAAATTTTGCTAAAGTCTTTTGTTAGGGTCTGAGTCCCTAGGATGCATCACGATTGCATTTGGGCCAATCAGAAACAATGAAATAAGATGCATGTTTTTTATTGTGGAAAGTTGTAGAATAAACATAGTTGTCATTTCCCTCCATCCTTGAGTCAAGAAGGACAGGCTGGAGTTATCCTTGCCATCCCTCTACTGAAAAGGGACATCTGGATGTATCTGAGAAACAGAAAGAAACTGGGGCTTGGTAATATGGTTGGAATCCTGATCAAGATGTTTGTGATCTCCCTCTGTGCTGCACTTTAGGGATTTGAGAATGTTTTATATATTTCTAAAGTAAAGACTTCAAGAGGTTAATGTTATTTTCTTGCCAAATCCATGCATTCACCCATCTGGTTATGGAACAAGAGTATAGTAACATCTTACTGTCTCCAAAGCTGGAGAAGGCAATGGCAACCCACTCCAGTATTCTTGCCTAGAGAGTGCCACAGATGAAGGAGCCTGGTAGGCTGCAGTCCATGGGGTCGCTATGAGTCAGACACGACTGAGCGGCTTCACTTTCACTTCACTTTCACGTGTTGGAGAAGGAAATGGCAACCCACTCCAGTGTTCTTACCTGGAGAATCCCAGGGACAGGGGAGCCTGGTGGGCTGCTCTCTATGGGGTCGCACAAAGTCGGACACAACTGAAGTGACTTAGCAGCAGCAGCAGTCTCCAAGCCACTTCTTTGCCATGGAATCACACCACTTCTGAATGAGAAAGAGGGCATTGGAAAGGAGAGGCCACATATTTTTATCAATGTGTTTTTTTCTGACCAAAGTTGGATGGTGTGACAATTTTAAAATCACATCTCTTGCAAAATCTTTCAACCTGTCCCACAGTTCATTTTTCATCCTTCTCATAATTTGAACATATCAAAAGCTGGTGAATACTTTTGTTAATTATCTTCCATAAAATAATGCAAAGTCTCTAATAAAAAACATTTTCTGATGCCTTACAACTTTACTTCAGACAGTTCCTTACAATAGTGTGCATACAGTTCTCAATGCTCTATCTTCAGCCTCATATGTAAAACAATTTTGCATGTTCCCTAAAAACTGTAGCAAACCCACAATTCTCATGAAATTATTGGAATAATCAAAAATCTCTTTTATTTTCACAGGGTTTCAGAGTTTATAGGGCCCTTAATCCAATCTGACTGGTATCCTTACAGAATACTTTTATGTAATTTATCTCATTTTTTTCCTCATTTCAACGCTATAAGGTTGATATCATTATCCATATTTTAGAGATTAATATTAAAAGGTTTAGGGATTAAGTGATTTGTCTAAATACCACTCCCCCACACACACATTCCACCAACCTCCAATGGTGGGACTGTATTTTACATTCAAGTGCTCTAATCTAAGTTCAGACTTTTCATGGTTCCCAATAGTCTATTGGTACTTGGAAATCTCTGAATAGAGACAAGGAGTTTGAAATTAGAATGCCACCATATTGCTTCTTTTCTCTAGGTTAAATAAGTGAGCTTGATTCTCCAAATAGCTGAGAAAGACTTTTAATGCTTCTGTCCATAGTTATCCCTTTTGGGAACCACAGGAATCTTGATTTTCCTGATCATTTGTCCTCCATTGGGCCAAAATGTTTAAAGGACATTATTTTTATATGCCAATGATTGCAGTATTTGTATGTGCAAATCAAGTAATTACTTAACTACCCAAATTGTGCATGCAACTAAGGTAATTATGAACTTAGAAAACTGCTATAAGAATCTGACCCTGGAAAAACTGTGATAGCAGAAAATGAGTGTTGGAGTGGAAATTTCTTGCAAGGCTGATTTTGTTGTTGTCATTGTTTAGTGGAAAAATAAGATGATTAAGTTGCTTGCTTTGCCTCAGTTTTGACATCTGAAGAATGAAAATAATAATGTTTACACTATCTAATTCCAAAGGGTAATCTCCATGTGAGGGAAATTGGGATAATACATGCAAAAGATCTGAAAAAAAAATGACAAGATGTTTAAAAAGGAGATATTATTTTTAAGCGGCCTATTAACCCCTACTTTGAAATCAGCAGAAATACATATGTTTACATGACTCTTTGGTTCATCAATCCAAATAAATGTCATGTTTTAATTAAATAAAATGTAAAAAATTATCTCAAGTTGTGTAAAAATAAAATAAAATTGTTATTCTCTACCTCTAGATTGCAAAACAATTTCTCATGTGGCTTTCCTAACAATTACATGTGGTACATGGAGAAAGAAAGATTAATCGTGGTTATTAAATATGGGAGAAATTGAAGCTTGATAAATTTAAAGCGAAAATCTAGCAACAGGGTGTCTGACTCCAATTAATAATTACTGCCAGAGAGACCACAGTACCTTGACACTGGTAGTTATAAACATGAATAGGTCAAGCTGTTAAATGAGTTTAGAAACGTATCTGCTTCCCAATAATTTCATGAATGTAATCACTTGTATTAGATTGACTTTCAGATTACTACCACGTTATATGCAAGAAAAGGACTTGCTAGGAAAGCTGATGATGTGCTTAAGAAGTTGAAGGCTTTTAAAATTCACTTAAGAGAACAGATAAATCAGTAGGTTGTGATTATACTTTGTTTGTTGAAACAAAGTGGTGGAGACTGGATCCAATTCTGTGAGCAGTTAGCTTGAGTTCCTGGCCCACTGAGAAGAAACTCATCAGAGTTTCCTATAATTCACCCAGCCTCTCCTCCCAAATGTTCATTACAATGAGGTCATTACTACAATTGTTAGAATATCATCTGATAAAAACATGCATGCTTAGATAAAGTTCACCAACATTCACCTTAGGTTGCCAAGCCTCTGAGTTGCTATGTTCTAAAGAGCATGAAAGATGGATGGAGTTTGAAGGGCCCAGATCCCAATGACATTTGAAGGTGATTCTGAGAGTCAGTGGTGGGGTTGGAGCATCTGTCATTTTTTGACCCCACATTTTGTTCTCTAACCATCTTCCTCTGTCAGCATTGATGTCTCCAGGGAGATAAGAGATACCTTGTATAGTAAATGAGGGTGTTTCAAAGAATAAGGGCCACCAAGTCATCTATCTGTACCCAAAGACTTGGCAGGTAGTAGAATCACCACCTCCTTTTAGAGTGACAGTGTGTCTCAAATTGTGTTTATTGTAAAATTTTTCATGTGTAAAACACAAAAAATTGTGTTTATTGTAAAAAAATTAAAAATTGACTTTATGGTAAAATAAAGTCATCAGTATGATTCACATTTCTTTCCAACTTTAGAAGAGGACAGATACATTATCTATCATTATTCTGCTCCACCATTTACCTCATTTAAAAATAATAAAACAAGTGTGTATGTATAGCTACCATTTCTCAAGCATTTACCATGTGCCTATCCCCATACAGAGGAACCAGAGATCAAATTGCCAACATCCACTGGATCATCGAAAAAGCAAGAGAGTTCCAGAAACATCTATTTCTGCTTTATTGACTATGCCAAAGCCTTTGACTGTGTGGATCACAATAAAGTGTGAAAAATTCTGAAAGAGATGGGAATACCAGACCACCTGACCTGCCTCTTGAGAAACCTATATGCAGGTCAGGAAGCAACTGTTAGAACTGGACATGGAACAACAGAATGGTTCCAAATAGGAAAAGGAGTATGTCAAGGCTGTGTATTGTCAGCCTGCTTA
>NW_011494635.1:11233065-11245965 GCF_000754665.1 Bison bison bison
ATGCAGAGTACATCATGAGAAACGCTGGGCTGGAAGAAGCACAAGCTGGAATCAAGATTGCCAGGAGAAATATCAATAACCTCAGATATGCAGATGACACCACCCTTATGGCAGAAAGTGAAGAGGAACTAAAAAGCCTCTTGATGAAGGTGAAAGAGGAGAGTGAAAAAGTTGGCTTAAATCTCAACATTCAGAAAACTAAGGTCATGGCATCTGGTCCCATCACTTCATGGGAAATAGATGGGGAAACAGTGGAAACAGTGTCAGACTTTATTTTTTTGAGCTCCAAAATCACTGCAGATGGTGATTGCAGCCATAAAATTAAAAGACACTTACTCCTTGAAAGGAAACTTATGACCAACCTAGATAGTATATTCAAAAGCATAGACAATACTTTGCCAACAAAGGTCCGTCTAGTCAAGGCTATGGTTTCTCCTGTGGTCATGTATGGATGTGAGAGTTGGACTGTGAAGAAGGCTGAGCGCCGAAGAATTGATGCTTTTGAACTGTGGTGTTGGAGAAGACTCTTGAGAGTCCCTTGGACTGCAAGGAGATCCAACCAGTCCATTCTAAAGGAGATCAGTCCTGGGTGTTCTTTGGAAGGACTGATGCTGAAGCTGAAACTCCAATACTTTGGCCACCTCATGCAAAGAGTTGACTCATTGGAAAAGAGTCTGATGTTGGGAGGGATTGGGGGGCAGGAGGAAAAGGGGACGACAGAGGATGAAGATGGCTGGATGGCATCACTGACTGGATGGACATGAGTTTGAGTGAACTCTGGGGGTTAGTGATGGACAGGGAGGCCTGGTGTGCTGCGATTCATGGGGTCGCAAAGAGTCGGACACGACTGAGCGACTGAACTGAACTGAACTATCCCCTTGCTAAGCATGATCTGTGCCTTATCTAACTTAGCCTCTGTTACATACTGTGAATTAGGCATTACTCTTTTCCTAAGTTCACAGATAAGGAAATGGAGGCTGAAAGAGCTTAAGTATTGCCTAAACTTACACAGACTGACTTATATGTATTTTTTTGAGCACACCTCTGTACCCTGAAAATTCATCGTTGATGACTCCAGAATGGAAATGCCAATGACAAGACTCATATATTTAAATAGATTTTCATAAAAAAATGAAATAATGCCATTTGAAGCAACATGGATGTACCTAGAGATTATTATGCTAAGGAAGTCGGACAGAGACAGACAACTATTACATGATACCACTTATATGTAGAATCTAATTAGAAATGATGCAAATGAACTTATTTACAAAACAGAAACAGACTCACAGATCTTGAAATCAAACATGATTGCCAAAGGAAAAAACCTGGGGGGAATTGATAAATTGGGAGACTGAGATTAACAAATACACACTACTATATATAGAACAGATAACTAATTAATAGGGACCTACTATATAGCACAGGGGACTCTATTCATGTTCTGTAATAACCTATATGGGAAAAGAGTCTAAAAATAATGAAAATATACATATCCACATATGTATAACTGATTCACTTTGCTGTGCACCTGAGAATAACACAGCATTGTAAGTCAATATACTCCAATTTTTTTTTTTTTTTTTACTTGAATGAAGTGAAGTGAAAGTTGCTCAGTTGTGTCTGGCTCTTTGCGACCCCATGGACTTATACAGTCTGTGGAATTCTCTAGGCCAGAATACTAGAGTGGGTAGCTTTTCCCTTCTCCAGGGGATTTTCCCAACCCAGGGATCCAATCTAGGTCTCCTGCACTACAAGTAGATTTTTTTACCAGCTGAGCCACAAGGGAGAGTTACACACACCCAAAAATAGATTTACCTCCTTCTTCTGTATATTTGTCCATCAGATAAAGACATAAACTGTATGTTGCCCTCTCTTTGAAAAATTATATTCACGTCTTTAGCTTTTCCACGGAAGAATGTACCATTAATGATAATTGCTAACATTTTTACGGTACCCATGAGATATCATTTTGAGCATACTGTTGTGACAGTGAAAGAATACTTTAACAGTTGGGAAATTTCAAATTTTTTAGGAAATAAGATTTTTGTTCACGGAGTAAGACTATATCAAGAAGTTGAAGAAGCTTTCCCAGGATGGAACGGGGAACTTGATACAGAAGGTTTTCCTGAACAGTGTCCCTGCCCATCAAGAATAAATTTTATTTTCACTGAAGAGATACAAAGTTCTACCTTTTCCATTCCTATTTAGAGATTAACTCAGATTAGTGTAACAGACACAGGCATCTATCAAGGTGTAGCTATGTGCTGGGGATTCGGAATACTGGGATAGTCTTTCAGGTTAAAGCAAACCCAGAGGGCAGATGGAATTTGAGAGCTTGTGCTGAGATAAGGCTCCCAGGAAAGTTTCAGCTGGGGGTAGGTAAAGGAAATTCAGTCTAGATCTGAAATTAGGGACCCTAATTTCCCTAATATTGCTTTTCTCCATTTAAACTATATATAACAACCAGTGGATGACTATTAAGAAGTAAAGATTTTTCACTCCTCCCCCCAGCAGCATCAATGATGAGAGAAGATCACTGTTCCCTAGTGGCTTGTTGTAGCATCACAAGGGTCTTGACTAGTTCCAAAGTGGTACTGGAGTCCTGCCAAGCTCATGGTTCATTACAATTAGCCATCCAGAGTTATGCTGTCCAAACCAGGTGTCACTAGCCACAGGTGGCTAAATTCTTGGAAGGTGGCTAGAATGAGTTGAAATGTTCAGTGGGTACAAAATACATGCTGAATTTCAAAGACTTAATATGAAAAAATAACACAATATTTATTAACAACTTTATATTGATTACAGTGGTGGAAAGAGAGCATGTTGGATGTATTGGCTTATGTAAAATATATCATTAAATTTAATTTTATATGTTTCTTGTTACCTTTTCTTAATGTGACCATGAGAACATTTAAAATTACATATTTGGCTCACATATCTCTATGCGATAATGCTGATAAGAGCTTTTCTACTCTCATTGATATAGTTCCTTTTCAAGATATTTACTTTGAGGAGAGCATTTATGTTTTATAATAAATGATGCCCCAAATAGCACAGTAACATTTTGATCCAATCCATTTTCCCTCTTACTCTTGCCCAACTGCCACCCAGAAATTTGTAAAGCACTTAAAATATACTGTATAATTTGTCAAGAAATTGCATAAAAATAGTGAAAGCAAATCTTATAATTTAGAAAACTGATGAGGGACAAAATTAGCAGACAATTAAAAAAATATTTCTTTAAATGCAACTTCATATATTTTTCAAATCTAAATTTTACTTGAAATATAACTGAATGTGGTATTTTTCTAATGTTGCAATCTCTATAATGTTGTTCACTTCAAAGTACATTTAACTTAAATGATTATGATTAGAGGTTTAGTATTCCAAAAACATTTCTCTCAGGGGACAGATGCTCTGGGCCTATGCATTCTCCTGTGTGTCATTCATTGTTTCCTGAACTGTAAAAAGGAGGGAATGGAACAATACAAATTTTATATATTTTTTGAATTAAATTTATTTTGAATTTGACAATAATTTCCCTACAATATTATGTTGGTTTCTGTCATACATCAACATGAATCAGTCATAGGAATTGGAATACATATGTTTCCTCCCTCTTGAACCTCCCTCCCACTTCCCACCCAATTCCATACCTCAACGTTGCCACAGAGCACTGGCTTTGAGCTCCCTGTGTCATACAATAAATTCCCACTGGTTATCTGTTTTACATATGGTAATGTATATGTTTCAATGCCAATCTCTCTATTTGTACCATGATCTCCTTCCCCTACTGTATCCACAAGTCTATTCATTATGTCTGTGTTTCTATTGCTCCCCTGCATATAGGTTCATCAGTACTATCTTTCTAAATTCCATAAATGTGTTACTATATTTGCTTTTCTCTTTCTGACTTACTTCACTCCATATAATAGGCTCTAGGTTCATCCATCTCATTAGAACAGATTCAAATGCATTCTTTTTATGGCTGAGTAATATTCCATTGTACATATCTACCATACTTCTTTATCCATTCTATGTCAGTGGACATCTAGGCTGCTTCCAGGTCCTATTTATTGCAAATAGTGCTGCAATAAATATTGGGGTACATATGTCTTTTTGAATTATGGTTTCCTCAGGGTATATGTCCAGTACTGGGATTGCTGGGTCATATGGTAGTTTTGAGAGGGAAAGGTACATCCAGTTAAACATAGAGTTTCAAAAAATAGCTAGAAGAGACAAGAAGGCCTTCTTCAACAAACAGTGTTTAATAACAGAAGAAAATAGCAAAGGGGGAAAGACTGGAGATCCCTTTAGGAAAACTGAAAGCATCAAGGGAGCATTTGGCCCAAAGATGGGGCACAATTACGGATGAAAATGGTAGAGAACTAGTAGATGCTGAAGAGATCAAGAAGAAATGGAGTGAATACATGGAATAACTGTATAAAAAAGATCTTAATGAACCAGGTTACTATGATGGTGTGGTTAGTCACCAAGAGCCAGACATTCTGGAGAGTGAAGTCAAGTGGGCCTTAGGAAGCACTGCTGTTAGTAAAGCTAGTGGATGTGATGGAATTCCAGTAGAACTACTCAAAAACCTAAAGGAAAATGTCATCAAAGTTTTGCATTCAGTATGTCAGCAAACCTGGAAGACCCAGCAGTGGTCACAGGACTGGAAAATGTCAATCCTCATCCCAATTCCTAAGTAGGGTACTGCCAAGGAATGTGAGAATGTGCATTGGACAATTGAACTCATCTTGCTAGTAAGGTCATGCTTAAAATCTTGTATGTTAGGCTTCAGCATTATACAAACCAAGAACTTCCAGGTGTCCAAGCTGGGTTTAGAAGAGGAAAAGGAAACAGAGATCAAATTGCCAACATTTGCTGGATTATAGAAAAAGCAAGAGAATTTCAGAAAAACATCTATCTCTGTTTCATCAACTACACTAAAGCCTTTGACTATATAGATCATGACAAATTGTGGAAAGCTCTTAGAGAGATGGGAATATCAGACCATCTTATCTGTCTTCTGAGAAAACTGCATGAGGGTCAAGAAACAACAGATAGAACCCTATATGGAGCAATTGTTTGGTTCAAGGTCGAGAAAGTAGAACAGTGCTGTTTGCTGTCACCCTGTTTGTTTAACCTATAGCATATCATGAGAATGCTGGGCTTGATGAGTTAGAAGCCAGAATCAAGTTGGGCACGAGAAACATCAACAGCTTTGGATATACAGATGATACCACTCTAATGGCAGAAAGCAAAGAGGAACTAAAGAGCCTCTTGATGAGGGTGAAGGAGGAGAGTGAATGAGCCGGCTTAAGACTAAGTATTAAAAAAACTAAGATCATGGCATCTGGCCCCATTACTTCATGGCATACAGAAGAGGAAAAGGTGGAAGCAATGACAGATTTTCTCTTCCTGGGCTCCAAAATTACTGAGGATGGTGATTGCAGCCATGAAATCAGGAGACAATTGCTTCTTGGCAGGAAAGGGATGACAAACTTAGCATGTTGAAAAGCAGAGACATTACTCTGCCAACAAAATCCGTATAGTCAAAGCTATGGTCTTCTCAGTGGTCACATATGGCTGTGAGAGCTGGACCACAATGAAGGCGGAACACCAGAGAATTGATACCTTCCAACTGTGGTGTTGGAGAAGACTCCTGAGGGTCCTTTGGACAGCAAGGTGATCAAACCAGTCAATCTCAAGGGAGATCAGACCTGAATATTCACTGGATGAACTGATGCTGAAGCTCCAGTATTTTGATCATCTGATGGGAATAGCTGACTCATTGGAAAAGTTCCTGATGCTGGGAAGGATTGAGGACAGAAGGAGAAGAGGGCATCAGAGGATGAGATGGATGGATGACATCACTGATGCAACAAACATGAACTTGAGCAAACTCCAGGAGATGATGAGGGATAAGGAGGCCTGGCATGCTGCAGTCCATGGGGTTGCAAAGTGTCAGACATGACTGGACAACTGAACAACAACAACATGGTAGTTTTATTCTTAGTTTTTAAAGGAATCCCATACTGTTTTGCATATTGGCTGTATCAATTTACAGTCCCACCACCGATACAAGAGGATTCCCCTTTCTCCACATACTCTCCAGCATTTATTGTTTGTAGATTTTTTTGATGATGGCCATTCTAACTGTTGTGAGGTGATACCTCTTCTTAGTTTTGATTTGAAACACCTCATTTACTGTACAAGACATGTCTTGTCTGTCTGGAGACATTGATGCTGACAGAGGGAGATGGTAGAGAACAGAATGTGTTTTCATTACTCTAGGAGGTGGGTCAAAGAAGGTCTCGCTGTATGTCAGAGGTTAGAGTTTACTGCCTATATTTCCTCCAAGAGCTTTATAGTTTCTGGCCTTACATTTAAATCTTTAATCCATTTTGAGTTTATTTTTGTGTTTGCTGTTAGAAGTGTTCTTTCATTCTTTTACATATAGCTCTCCAGTTTTCCCAGCACCACATATTGAAGAGGGTGTCTTTTCTCCATCGTATATTCTTACCTCTTTTGTCAAAGATAAGGTTCCGCAGATGCATGGACATATCTCTGGTCTTTCTATCTTGTTCCACTGGTCTATATTTCTGTTTTTCTGCCAGTACCACACTGTCTTGATGACTGTAGGCTTTGTACTATAGTCTGAAGTCAGGAAGGTTGACCCCTCGAATTCCATTTTTCTTCCTCAAGATTGCTTTGGCCATACAGGGTCTTTTATGTTTTCATACAAATTATGAAATTGTTTGTTCTGTGAAAAACACCATTGGTAGTTTGATAGGGATTGCATTGAATCTATTGGAGAAGGCAATGGCACCCCACTCCAGTACTCTTGCCTGGAAAATCCCATGGATGGAGGAGCCTGGTAGGCTGCAGCCCATGGGGTCGCTAAGAGTCAGACACGACTGAGTGACTTCACTTTCACTTTTTCACTTCATGCATTGGAGAAGGAAATGGTAACCCACTCCAGTGTTCTTGCCTGGAGAATCCCAGGGGCAGGAGAGCCTGGTATGCTGATATCTATGGGGTCACACAGAGTCAGACACGACTGAAGTGACTTAGCAGCAGCAGCATTGAATCTATAGGTTATGCATACTATTATCATTTTCACAATAATGATTCTTCCAATCCAAGAACATGGTATATCTCTCCATCTGTTTGTGTCATCTTTGATCTCTATCATCAGTGTCTTATAGTTTTCTGCCTACTCTTTTGTCTCTTTATGTAGGTTTATTCCAAAGTATTTTATTCTTTTTATTGCAATGATCAATAGGTTTGTTTCCTTAACTTCTCTTTTTTCATTGTTAGTATATAGGAATACAAAAGATTTCTGTGCATTAATTTTATATCCTGCTATTTTACTATATTAATTGGTTAGTTTGCATAATTTTCTGGTGGAATCTTTAGGGTTTTCTATATATATTGTATCATGTCACCTACAAACAGTGAGAGTTTTGCTTCTTTTCTGATCTAGATTTCTTTTATTTTCTCCTCTGATTGCCATGGCTAGAACATTCCAAACTATGTTGAATAATAGTGGCATGAATGGGCACCCTTGTCTTGTTCCTGAACCTAGAGGAAATGCTTTCAGTTTTTCACTGTTGAGAATATGTTTGCTGTAGGTTTATCATAAATGGTCTTTATTATATTGAGATAGGTTCCTTTTATGCATACTTTCTGGAGTTTTTATTTTTTATCATAAATGGGTATTGAATTTTGTTGAAAGATTTCTCTGCATCTGTTGAAATTATTGTATGATTTTTGCCTATCAGTTTGTTGATATGGTGTATCACATTCCTTGATTTGCATATATTGAAGAATTCTTGCACCCCTGGGATAAATACCACATGATCATAGTGTATAATTTTGGGTTGTGGGATTCTGTTTGCTAGAATTTTGTTGAAGATTTTACACTTATGTTCATCAGTGATATTGGCATGTAATTTTCTTTTTTGTGTGTCATCTTTGTCTGGTTTTGGTAACTGGTGATAGTGGTCCCATAGAATGAGTTAGGGAGTTTTCCCTCCTCTGAAATTTTCTGGAAGAGTTTGAGTAGTACAGGTGTTAACTCTTCATTAAAATTTTGGCAGAATTTGTCTATGAGGTCATCTGGCCCTGGGGTTTTGTTTGTTGGAAGATTTTTGATCACAATTTCCATTTTGGGTCTTGTGGTTGGTCTGTTCATGCTTCTTATTTCTTCCTGGTTCAGTTTTGGAAGGTTATACTTCTCCAAGAACTTGTCCATTTCTTCCAGGTTGTCCATTTAATTGGCATATAGTTGCTGATAATAATCTATTATGATCCTTTGTACGTCTGCATTGTCTGTTGTAACTTCTTCCTTTCTATTTCTCATTTTATTGATTCAAATCTTCTCCTTTTTTTTTTTCTTGACAAGTCTGGATAGTACTTTGTCAATTTGTTTATCTTCTCAAAGAATCAGCTTTTTGTTTTATTGATCTTTGCCATTGTTTCCTCCATTTATTTTTCATTTATTTCTTCTCTGATCTTTATGATTTTTTTCCTTCTACTAACTTTGTTTTTTGTTGTTGTTGTTGTTCTTCTTTTTCTAGTTGCTCTAGGTATAAGGTTAGGTTGTTTATATATTTTTCTCATTGCTTGAGGTAGGCTTATATTGACATAAACATCCCTCTTGGGACTGCTTTTGCTGCATCCCATAGGTTTTGGATTGTTGTGTTTTCATTTTCATTTCTTTCTAGATACTTTTTGATCTCCTTCTTGATGTCTTCAGTGATCTGTTGGTTATTTACAGACATGTTTAGCCTCCATTTGTTTGAGTTTTTTTTTTTTTTTCATGTAGTTGGTATCTAGTCTCATACTACTATGGTTAGAAAATATGCTTGATACAATTTCAATTTTCCTAAATGTACCAACACTTGATTTGTGCCACAAGATGTGGCCTATCCTGGAGACTGTTCCATGTGTACTTGAGAAGAAAGTGCATTTTTCTGCATTTGGATGGAATGTCCTGAAGATATCAATTAGGTCCATCTGATCCAACGTGAGATTTAAGGTTTGTGTTTTCTTTCCAATTTTCTGTCTGGAAATCTGTCCATTGGTATCAGTGGGGTGTTAAAGTTCCCTACTATTATTGTGTTACTGTCAATTTCCCCTTTTATGGTTGTTAGCATTTGTCTTATGTATTGAGGTGCTCCTATGTTGGGAGTACAAATATTTATAATTGTTATATCTTCTTGGATTGATTCCTTGATAATATTGTAGTGTCCTTCTTTATTCTTGTACCAGTTTTTATTTTAAAATATATTTTGTCTATAAGTATTGCTACTTCTGCTTTATTTTTATTTTCATTTGCATGGAATATCTTTTCCCATCCCTTGACTTTCAGTTTGTAAGTGTTCCTAGGCCTGGAGTGGTCTCTTGTGGCAACATATACACAGATCTTGTTTCTGTACCCATTCATTCAGTCTCTGTCTTTTGGTTGGGCCATTTAATCCATTTACATTTAAGGTAGTTATTTATATGTATGTTCCTATTGCCATTTTTTTAATCATTTAGGATTTGTTTTGTGAGTCTTTTACTTCACTTGTGTTTCCTACCAGAGAACTTCCATTAGAAGTTCCATGGTAATGAAATCTCTTAGCTTTTGTTTGTCTGTAAAGGTTTTGATTTCATTATCACATCTGAATGAGATCCTAGCTGGGTAGAGTAATCTAAGTTGCAGATTTTTCTCTTTCATCACTTTAAATATATCCTGCCACTACCTTCTGGCCTTCAGAGTTTCTGTTGAAAAATCAGTTGTTTAGCTTATGTGGATTTCTTTATTTTATTTTTTTGCTTTTCCTTTGCTCATTTTAATATTTTTTCTTTGTGTTTAATTTTTGTTAGTGTGATTAATATGTATCTTGATGAGTTTCTCTTTGGGTTGATCCTGTATAGGACTCAGCTTCCTGAACTTATATAGCTATTTTCTTTCCCTTGTTAAGGAGGTTTTCAACTATAATCTCCTCAAATATTTTCCCATACCCTTTCTTTTTCTCTTCTTCTTCTGAGATCCCTATAATTTTGGTGCCTTTAACATTGTCCCAGATGTCTCTGAAATTGTCCTCAATTCTTTTCATTCTTTCTTCTTTATTCTGTGCCTCAGCAGTTATGTCTATCATTCTATCTCCAGCTCAATTAATCATTATTTTGACTCTGTTCAGTTCAGTTCAGTTCAGTCACTCAGTCGTGTCTGACTCTTTGTGACCCCATGAATCAAAGCACGCCAGGCCTCCCTGTCCATCACCAACTCCCGGAGTTCACCCAGACTCACGTCCATTGAGTCAGCGATGCCATCCAGCCATCTCATCCTCTGTCGTCCCCTTCTCCTCCTGCCCCCAATCCCTCCCAGCATCAGAGTCTTTTCCAATGAGTCAACTCTTCACATGAGGTGGCCAAAGTACTGGAGTTTCAGCTTTAGCATCATTCCTTCCAAAGAAATCCCAGGGCTGATCTCCTTCAGAATGGACTGGTTGGATCTCCTTGCAGTCCAAGGGACTCTCAAGAGTCTTCTCCAACACCACAGTTCAAAGCATCAATTCTTCGGTGCTCAGCTTTCTTCACAGTCCATGACTCTGTTATTCTGCACCAATTCCTTTTAGAACATTTTTAATTTCAGTAAGTGTGTTGTTCATCACTGTTTATTTTTTATTTGTTCTAGGTCTTTGTTAAGTGTGTTAAATATTTCTCACATTTTCTCCATTCTGTTTTTGATATTTTGAAACTTCTTTATTCCCATCATTCTAAATTCTTTTTCAGATAGGTAGCCCATCTCCTCTTCATTTAGTTGGTCTTGTGGAGAAGGCAATGGCACTCCACTCCAGTACTCTCACCTGGAAAATCCCATGGATGGAGGAGCCTGGTAGGCTGCAGTCCATGGGGTCACTAAGAGTCGGACATGACTGAGTGACTTCACTTTGACTTTTCCATTTCATTCATTGGAGAAGGAAATGGCAACCCACTCCAGTGTTCTTGCCTGGAGAATCCCAGGGACGGGGGAGCCTGGTGGGCTGCCATCTATGGGATCACACAGAGTCGGACACGACTGAAGTGACTTAGCAGCAGCAGCAGCAGTTTTTTACCTTATTCCTTTATCTGTAACATATTCTTTTGTCATTTCTTTCTTTCTTTCTTTCTTTTTTGATAAGTGGGACTGTGTTCCTGTCTTGTTAGTTGTTTGGCCTGAGGTTTCCAGCAATAGAGTTTCCGGGCAGTTGGGTAGAGTTGGAGCGTGGTGTTGAGGTGTGGACCTCTGGGATACCTCACTCTGATTAATATTCTTTGGGGTCTGAGGTTCTCTGTTACTCCAGCAGTTTGGACTTAGTGCTCTTGACTAAGGTCTTATCTCTCTGGCCCACGAACTGGATCCCACACAGTGTGGGGTGCAGAAGAAGAAACAAAAGGCAGAGAAAGGAGAACAATAACAAAGACTAAAAATTAAGAACCCCCAGTCACCTCTGGGCCTCCTGCCCTCAGACAGTCTGCCAGAGGCCTCCCACCCATATCTGGTGAGCATCCTCAGTGTGGGACCACATGGAGTCCGTGTCTTCTCTCACTGCCATCTGGACTCCACCCACATATTGGTTTTTATTTCCATTCTATGTTTCTACATGTGCTATAAACCAAATTACACAAAATTCTCATAGTTATAATGTGTAATAAAAATTCTGCTCCTCATGCTGTTATCCTTCACAGATGGTATCTCATTATTTCCTTTTTTTTGTTCTAAAAGTTGTGTTTATTTAATTTTCATCTGTAGCCAAGGAAAAGTTGCAGTTTATAGATTATAATATTTGAAAATAGTTCTATTTCTGTACTTATTAGCCAACATTGAATGTTTTCCTTCATAAAATAAAGGGAAATATGCTGTTCAGTGCAGTTCATTTGCTCAGTCATGTCCAACTCTTTGTGACCCCCTGGACTGCAGCACACAAGGCTACCCTGTCCATCGCCAACTCCCAGAGCTTACTCAATCTCATGGCCATTGAGTCAGTGATGCCATCTAACCATCTCATCCTCTGTCGTCCCCTTCTCCTCCTATCATCAATCTTTCCCAGATTCAGGATCTTTTCAAATGAGTCAGTTCTTCGCATTAGATGGCCAAAGTATTGGAGTTTCAGCTTCAGCATCTGTCCTTCCAATGAATATTCAGGACTGATTTTCTTTAGAATTGACTGATTGGAACTCTTTGCTGTCCAGAGATCAGATCAGATCAGATCAGTTGCTCAGTCATGTCCGACTCTTTGCCACCCCATGAATCCCAGCACGCCAGGCCTCCCTGTCCATCACCAACTCCCAGAGTTCACCCAGACTCACGTCCATCGAGTCAGTGATGCCATCCAGCCATCTCATCCTCTGTCGTCCCCTTCTCCTCTTGCCCCCAATCCCTCCCAGCATCAGAGTCTTTTCCAATGAGTCAACTCTTCACATGAGGTGGCCAAAGTACTGGAGTTTCAGCTTCAGCATCATTCCTTCCAAAGAAATCCCAGGGCTGATCTCCTTCAGAATGGACTGGTTGGATCTCCTTGTAGTCCAAGGGACTCTCAAGAGTCTTCTCCAACACCACAGTTCAAATGCATCAATTCTTCAGTGCTCAGCCTTCTTCACATCCAACTCTCACATCCATACATGATCACAGGAAAAACCATAGCCTTGACTAGACGAACCTTTGTTGGCAAAGTAATGTCTCTGCTTTTGAATATGCTATCTCGGTTGGTCATAACTTTCCTTCCAAGGAGTAAGTGTCTCTTAATTTCATGGCTTCAGTCACCATCTGTAGTGATTTTGGAGCCCAGAAAAATAAAGTCTGACACTATTTCCACTGTTTCCCCATCTATTTCCCATGAAGTGATGGGACCGGATGCC
>NW_011494635.1:11246065-11252812 GCF_000754665.1 Bison bison bison
TATTTCCACTGTTTCCCCATCTATTTCCCATGAAGTGATGGGACCGGATGCCATGATCTTAGTTTTCTGAATGTTGAGTTTTAAGCCAACTTTTTCACTCTCCACTTTCACTTTCATCAAGAAGCTTTTTAGTTCCTCTTCACTTTCTGCCATAAGGGTGGTGTCATCTGCATATCCAAGGTTATTGATATTTCTCCTGGCAATCTTGATTCCAGCTTGTGTTTCTTCCAGTCCAGCGTTTTTTGCAGTCCAAACCCCTCTCATATGTCTTTTTAACACCACAATTCAAAAGCATCAATTCTTTGATGCTCAACTTTCTTTATAGTCCAACTTTCACATCCACACAAGAGTACTGGAAAAACCATGGCTTGACTAGATGGACCTTTATTAACAAAGTAATGTCTCTGATTTTTAATATGCTGTCTAGGTTGAACATAGCTTTTCTTCCAAGGAGCAAGCATCTTTTAATTTCATGGCTGCAGTCACCATCTGCAGTGATTTTGGAGCCCAAAAAATAGTCTCGCACTGTTTCCAGTTTCCCCATCTATTTGCCATGAAGTGATGGAACCCAATGCAATGATCTTAGTTTTCTGAATGTTGATTTTAAGCCAGCTTTTTCACTCTCCTCTTACACTTTCATCAAGAGACTCTTTAGTTCTTCACTTTCTGCCATCAGGGTGGTATCATCTGCATATCTGCGGTTATTGATATTTCAAAATTTGTAAAAATAGGGTTTGAAATTCGTTGATAAAAAGAAACAAGAGACTGTTGGAGTGACTAATAAAATGCATAACTAATTCAAATTTTGTTAAGTAGGAAGGCTTTTGCTATTTTTGTTACCAATCTATAGCTACTATATGAAAATGCAACAAAATTAAATTTTACAGCTAAAATTGCTACGGAAATATATATTATATAGCAATATATATCAGAGAAGGCAATGGCACCCCACTCCAGTACTCTTGCCTGGAAAATCCCATGGATGGAGGAGCCTGGTGGGCTGCAATCCATGGGGTTGCTAAGAGTCGGGCATGACTGAGAGACTTCACTTTCACTTTTCACTTTCATGCATTGGAGAAGGAAATGGCAACCCACTCCAGTATTCTTGCCTGGAGAATCCCAGGGATGGAGGAGCCTAATGGGCTGCCGTCTATGGGGTCGCACAGAGTCGGACAAGACTGACGTGACTTAGTAGTAGCAGCAGCAGCAATATATGTAACAGAAAAATGTCAGATCCTAGAGTTGTATGTTAGATGTATTTCATATCATTCATTATTAATAATGTTAATAATAATAATAATTTATAAGGCTATATTAATTAACACCTTTCCATTGGCCCAATGTGAATGCTTCATACTCCATGATCTCATAGTCATATAATAACTATTGTATTAGAAATACTAGTAATTTGAGTCTATAAAGACAATGCAAGGCTAGTAGAGCTGTAATTTCTTTCTTTAAACTTGCCACTTTTTAAATGTAGACATTAAACATATGACTCAGATGTCTGCAATATCATGGTTTTGTCATTCCTTAAATATCATATGTACCGAGAGAAAAGGTATACTAAAATAGTAGTTCGATGGTAAAAGTATGACTCTATATATTCATAAATGTGAACCAAAGTATTCTTTGAACAAGATTTGTAAACAGTATGGCACAGTTTTGATAGATTATAATCATAAGAATTTAATTAAAGCAAAATTAAGGTGATGCTTCAATATTTCCAAAGATTATCTCTCCAAGTGTCACTGAATGCCAGAAAGAGTACTGTTTACTGCCTTGTTGATCCAGTTGTCTGGTTCGAACTGGTTAAATGAATAAAAGGATGCATACTAGAGTCAATAGAGGCATTGGTGCTGGGGAGGTCGTTGCAAATTTCAGCCTTATTTGAACTGTAACTGTTGCAAAAATTTCAACCACTGACTATGAAATGCTTCCTTTTGCTACCCAAGGATGCATGCATGCCTTGCACAGCCCAGGTAGCTACACTGAACATCTGTATCACAGCTTTGAGTTATCCCTAAAATTAAGAACTTTGGCCTGGTATGTCAGCCTGAATTGAAATAGTTGTGACAATTTTGGACAATGACCAGGTAATAAAGCCAAAATAAAGACTGGGATGTTAAACTGAGTTTACTGCTGGCCAGAGCAGGGAAAATTTAGCCAACATACAGGGGTGAGATTCTGCAGGATAAGCTATCAGAGTGTCAGAGGAAAAGTAAAAGAGAATTGTAAATTGGCTTGCAAATGGGTACAAGCACAGGGAAATATTCCTTGAGAATACCATGTCCCCAGCCAAGGCAAAGGTGTGACGTACAAGGCTTAAGATTTCACAAGGAACAGAAACTGATTGGTTCAAACACATCTTTGACTTGTCAGTTCTGGATTGGGGGTTTTGTAGAGTGATTTGGTGCTGGTCAGTTGCTGAACCCCAGATCTATTTGTGGTTTGAAGGAGCTGTTTTGACCCACAAAACCCATTAAGGTTAAGTTCAGATAGTTCAGTTGAGTCACAGACCACAGAGAGTGGTTAACTATGTGGTCGCTTTTCTGCTGATTCTCATCAGTTTTCTAGAGGGGCTGCTCTGGTTTCTTCTAGCAGCACAATACTCTCATTCTTTTCAGGCACAAGTTAAATCACAGGCTCATTATGTATGTATTCAAAGCAGAGCAAAGACTTCTTTTATTACACGTAAAGTAAGAGCTTCTCAAGGGTTGCTAAGAAATAGCCATGTGAAAAAGTTAGCAATGGAAAAGAAAGTAACGAGGTAAAATCAATGAGAAAGAAATGGAATGTGAACATTCCTCTTTAAAAATAGTATTCTCATAATCACTATTACTAGAGCACTATATGGATGACTTGGTTCATTACTTCAGGTCTCATGTGATTCTTGAATTCTCTGTCTCTATGAAATATTGGGACAATAGCACTTCCATGCTTTAAGTGTGGTGTGGAAATAGTCCAAACACAGTCATTTTCATCCTACATTATTGAAACATAGTCATTTTCTCAACCACCTTATCAGACCTCAGGGACATACATCAGTGTTTTTATGGGACATTGTTAATTAGTCTTTTGGTGTGGGTCTTTGTTTTTTTTTTTTTTTTGACAGTGCATTCCTCTATGGAAACATTCAGGTAATGATAATTGTGCTAATTAAAGTTTTGCATAAAACAGTTCTCTTTACTGAACAGTGGAAACCATGTGTAAGGTCTAGTCTCCGCTCTTAAGGAATTTAAAATTTACTGAGTGGAAAAGTAACACATCATAATACGGTACTTATTATCATTGTGGTGTAAAGTATTAAGGAGATGAGTCATAATTTAATCATCTTAGCTGGCACAATTAGAAAAGTCCTCACAATGTGCTAAAAAGCTATTTTTGAACTGTGTCATGATGTAGAGGTTAGGCAGGTGGAAACAAGAGTGAAATTATTTCCTGGCCAAAGTGACCAGATGTACAGTTCCATAGGGATATGGAATGGCATAATACGACCTGACAATAGTGAGCAGCATAAACAGAGTCAGTGAGAGAAAAACCTGGAAAGAAGAGAAAAGAAAGGTAAAAGTAGGGTTTTAAATATTAGACTAAACATTCTGTTTGCTTTTTTTTGTTGTTCTTTGTTTATTTTTTACAATTTGGATCCACAAATAAATGTAGAGAAGGAAAGTGATTTGCTCCTACATGAAGGTTTAGGTAGGCACCCTTATTAGCAGCATTTTAATTAGAGAGCAGTGAACCATATTGGAAAGTGATCCTGATAGTCTTGGGAAAAAAGATGCTTGCTCCTTGGAAGAAAAGCTATGACAAACCTAGACAGCATATTAAAATGCAGAGACATCACTTTGCCAACAAAAGTCCATATGGTCTAAGCTATGGTTTTTCCAGTAATCATGTATGGATATGAGAGTTGGATCACAAAGAAGGCTGAGCACCGAAGAACTGATACTTTCTAACTGTGATGCTAGAGAAGACTCTTGATAGTCCCTTGGATTGCAAGATAAAACCAGTCCATCTTAAAGGAAATCAATCCTGAATGTTAATCAGAAGGACTGATGCTGAAGCTGCAACTCCAATATTTTGGCCACCTGATGTGAAGAGCTGACTCTTCGGGAAAGACCCTAATGCTGGAAAAGATTGAGGGCAGGAGGAGAAGTGGGCAGTGGAGGATAAGATGGTTGGATGGCATCATCAACTCAATGGACATGAGCTGAGCAAACTCTGGGAGATAGGGAAGGACAGGGAAGCCTGGCTGTGCTGCAGTCCATGGGGTAACAAAGAACTGGACACAACTTAGTGACTGAACAACAATAAAGCCTAGATAATGGTAAGTGGTGAGAACCATGCAAGGAGGAAAATTGATTTGGGGAGGCATTCTAGAGGAGAACAGACAGAAATTGATGATCATATGAAGTCTCTGTGGAGAGAAGAGAGAAAAGAAATCAAGGCAGAGTCACTGTTTCTATCAGGGCTCTCTGAGAAGGATTGAAAAACAACTCAGCCCTATACCCAAGGACATACATTCTTGGGTTGAAGGCTGTGAGTTAGAACAATGGAGAGGGCTTCTTAGAGAAAAGATGGAGTCCTGTTTCCAAGAAAATGAAGAACAGATTCTGGCTGAGCAAAAAACTGCAAATCTCATCTGTAGATTGTAAAACCATTAACTAAGGTAATGAATACAAAAGGAAGGAATGTTCAGGTGGGTGAATGAGACAGAGTGAGGTGATAAGAATGCTTTATATCTATTGCTAATTATTATAATAGCCGTATCTATATTGTATGTATATATTGTATCTATTGTAATTATTGTTGTATTACAATAATTATTCATAATGATCAAACACAATTTACTTATAGTCCCCATTCAGAGTCTGATTCTTCCAAAAGTAGGCAATATAGTATAGTTTATCAATATACAGCAATATTTATGCAATATAGTTTAGCAATATAGATGCAATATATAGCATATGAGATATGGCATTGTTCAGTATTTGTCCATAGTAAGACCTATTACTCCCAAAGATTTTGATATGCACAGGGCAGGCACTTAATGGATCAATCATAAGTCAGACAATTATTTTCAGATGTATTATAATAATATGTTTAATACTTTTATTAATGTATGTGCTGCTGCTGCTGCTGCTAAGTCACTTCAGTTGTATCTGGCTCTGTGCAACCCCATAGACGGCAGCCCACCAGCCTCCCCCATCCCTGGGATTCTCCAGGCAAGAACACTGGAGTGGGTTGCCATTTCCTACTCCAATGTGTGAAAGTGAAAAGTGAAAGTGAAGTTGCTCGGTTGTGTCCGACTCTTCATGACCCAATGGACTGCAGCCTACCAGGCTCCTCCTCCATGGAATTTTCCAGGCAAGGGTACTGGAGTGGGGTGCCATCGCCTTCTCTAATTAATGTATGTAAGATGGGTCAATTAATCAAACACTTGTAGTATTTCATCTTTATTAACAAGACACTTTTGTTTTTGTTCAAATATCTGAGGATTGTACCAGATGACAATTTTTTAGTTTTTTTTTTTCTTCTTTCTTTGTCATTTTTTTTTTTTTTCTGGAAATTTCAGTTAAGTGCACCATATGGA
This sequence comes from Bison bison bison, assembly GCF_000754665.1. NCBI lineage: Eukaryota > Metazoa > Chordata > Mammalia > Artiodactyla > Bovidae > Bison > Bison bison. The sequence continues at coordinate 11,251,662 of NW_011494635.1, forward strand.
AATAGACTTCATACTGGCACATATCATGGTCTAGACATTTTGTAGAAACTCTGTATTATCTAGTATAATTGGGAGCACATATTCTAAATTAATAATTATTTTAGCTAATGGATAATTTGTCCACATACTATGCATGAGTATAAACAAAGGCAATGTGAGTATAATATATTAATAATGCTAAAATTTGTTTTTAAAAATAAAATATTTATTATTAAACACTTTCAATAACCAATGACAATATTATAGATATATTTTGAAATACTTGTATCATAATTTTAAATTGTAGAAGTTATAAGTCAGTGAAGATTTATTTGTGCATACCCTGTGATATAAGCTGACAAATGACAAATTAATCTTATTTGTCAATTTCAATCAAACTGTCAACATTTAATTCTCAATATTACTTGTTGCACAATGGTCTAGGCATAATTTTTACCCTTTCACATACATATACACACTCTGTTTGGCTTACCCAGGGGCTCAGCAGTAAAGAATCTGCTTGCAATACAGGAACCACAGGAGATGTGTGTTCGATCTCTGGGTCAGGAAGATCCCCTGGAGGAGGGCATTGGTAACCCACTTCACTAACCTTGCTGGGAAAATCCCATGGGTAGAGGAGCCTGGCGGGCTGCAGTCCATAAGGTCACAAAAAGTCGGACATGTATGAAACTACTTAGCATGTATACATATACAATATCAGGATTCTGAATAGGATTCTAGCCAGCATTCCTTGCAAGATTTTGTCAGGAATTGAAACTAGCCATATGAATGGAGAATTTAATTATAATTCAGTTCAGTTCAGTTCAGTTGCTCAGTCGTGTCTGACTCTTTGCGACCCCATGAATCACAGCATTCCAGGTCTCCCTGTCCATCACAAACTCCCGGAGTTCACTCAGACTCAAGTCCATCGAGTCAGTGATGCCATCCAGCCATCTCATCCTCTGGCATCCCTTCTCCTCCTGCCCCCAATCCCTCCCAGCATCAGAGTCTTTTCCAATGAGTCAACTCTTCACATGAGGTGGCCAAAGTACTGGAGTTTCAGCTCCAGCATCATTCCCTCCAAAGAAATCCCAGGGCTGATCTCCTTTACAATGGACTGGTTGGATCTCCTTGCAGTCCAAGGGACTCTCAAGAGTCTTCTCCAATACCAC
>NW_011494635.1:11252912-11262823 GCF_000754665.1 Bison bison bison
TTGTTGGCAAAGCAATGTCTCTGCTTTTGAATATGCTATCTAGGTTGGTCATAACTTTCCTTCCAAGGAGTAAGCGTCTTTTAATTTCATGGCTGCAATTACCATCTGCAGTGATTTTGGAGCCCCCCAAAATAAAGTCTGCCACTGTTTCCACTGTTTCCCCATCTATTTGCCATGAAGTGATGGGACCAGATGCCATGATCTTCGTTTTCTGAATGTTGAGCTTTAAGCCAACTTTTTCACTCTCCACTTTCACTTTCATCAAGAGGCCTTTTAGTTCTTCACTTTCTGCCGTAAGGGTGGTGTCATCTGCATATCTGAGGTTATTGATATTTCTCCTGGCAGTCTTGATTCCAGCTTGTGTTTCTTCCAGTCCAGTGTTTCTCATGATGTACTCTGCATATAAGTTAAATAAGCAGGGTGACAATATACAGCCTTAGGAGGCATGTTTTGCAGCAAAAAAAAAAAAAAAAAGGAAAAGATAAAGAAGGGGAAAGTGCCTATTGATCCAATTATTTTAGTCAATTTAGTGGAAAGGTCAGGCCAACTCCTACTTGCTTAAGATTGACAGAGTCAAACATCTATGTAGGTATCTATAGTGAGCCTGTGAGGTTTAATGAAATGTTTAGGTGATTAAAAAAACTATAACTTGTAGATTCTCTAGAGTTTTGGAAGCTTATTCTCTCAATTTACCATGGAACTAGCTAAGAATGCCTTCAGTGATAGTATACACTGATAGAAAAGGAAAGCCCCTATGGAAAAATACAGCCCCTTAAATAATGGTTACTGGTTGTATAACCATTAAAAGTTAAAAGTGAAAGTGTTAGTTGCTAAGTCATGTTTGTTTCTTTACAGCCCCATGGATGTAGCCCTCCAGTCTCCTCTGTTCATGGAATTTTCCAGGCAAGAATACTGGAGTGGGTAGTCATTCCCTTCCTGGGGATCTTCCCAACCCTGGGATCGAACCTGGGTTTCCTTCAGTGCAGGTGGATTCTTGACCATCTGAGCCACAAATAAAGCAATTAGTTAATAGAGTCTCTTAAAAATTGGTACTTAATTTTGATAACATATTTTAAAGAATATTTTGATATGTATCAAAATTAAGAAGCCTCACGGCATAATTTAACTTTTTTTCAATTAGCTGTTCCAGGTCTTAGTTGTAGCATGTGCGGTCTAGTTTCTCAACCAGGGATCAACCCCAGGGCCTCATGCATTGGGACCATGGAGTCTTAACCACTAGGCAACCAGAGAAGTCCCTATTAATATTTAATTGAAATACTTTTGTTGAAAATTAAAAATATAATAAATTTAAATTAAAAAAGTAATCAAATTAGTTGAGATTTAAAAAATATATATGTCCATTGTTAGTGAGGACACTTAAAAATGGAAACCTACATTATCATTAAGCAGTACAATTTGGCAATAGTATTAAAGTTTAAAAGATTTTCTACTCACAAATTTGCCCCAATAAAGTGTTACTTAAAGATGTAAGTATAATAGGGGAATGTTTTGATAAATTAATCACAATCATTTGACAAAATAATAGGCAGAATTAAAAGCTCGCCTTCTGGAATGTTATGTAAAGATATTTAAAAATATAGACTTTTTACTGAATTTTCTCAGTTAAAATGCAAGTAACAAAACAGCATATTGAGTGTCAGAGTATACAATAAATATAGCGTGAATAGTTAAACGCTGAAAATTGGGGAAAAGGTGGCTGGCTGACACTGGTTTTGGTAAAAAGAGGACTTTTTCTTTCCTTCTTTCCTTCTTACTGCAACTTCTGCATTATGTAAAGTGTATGTTATCATTATAATTACAAAATTAATATTATAAAAATTATTCTGCAACAGTCAATTATTCCTGTTTACACTTCTAACCTCCAGCTTTCTACCTCTGGAGTTAATGTACTTTTCCCTCCAGTGTACCTTGCTTATAGATTTTCTTCACAAACACAAGAAAGAAAAAAGTGAAAGCAAGTAATGTTGACATCATCGTAATATAAGCTAATCATTTTCTATCCTGGTCTTTCTTGATTTTTAACATTCTGAAATTTTCTACCAACTCCTTCTGCTCATTGGTCAAACACTGTGATCACATTTCATTCCAAGACCCAAATCCTCACAAACTGCTGAGGGCTCACAACCAGAAGTCTGTTTAGATAAGAGGACTTTTCTCATAGGATTAAATGGTGGGAAATAACTCTGAATAAAAATTTTGGAGTGCTCAGCTCACCCTGCCCTATCCCATCTCCCTCACAATATACTAATATTTTAGGTCTTCTGAGACTGTGAACTCTTGTAGTTTTCTAACCAGCTCCACCTGCTGGTACTGACCTGTTTCTTCGTGATCTGAACACTTGCCTCACATAATGTTGGAGTTCACTTCAAAATATGACCTCCTTTTCATATTTTATTATTTCTGCATCACTTAGCTCCTGACATGAGAAAAAGGCAGTGAGATCTGCTTTAGAATATTTTGTTTTGGTCTTAAACTGTTTCATTTGAGTCCTATTTAACTGCTCTTAGGTAAATTGATGAACAGTGCTAGAATATATACCACAGAAGCGTAAACTGAATTGAGGGTTTGGAGCGACGAACTGCCAGTTCTAAGGATAAACTTAACAGGCCTTTACTTTTGGAAGAACAGAACATTTTATTTGGGAATTCAGCAGATATGACTCATATTTTGAATGTCATGTATCTTTTCTGACACTTGACAAGCAGTTATGAGGCCCACACCTGCTTTGAAAAGTGTAACCAGAGGTCAGCTGGTTGTTTTTTAGAAGCATCTTGTTCTCTCATGAGGTCAGTTGGATGGTTCTGGCCATATTTCTGGTAATTTTGCATCTAGCCATTCCCGGGGTCTTTATAAGCTGACCATCCTCTAAACTCATCCCTTAAAAGTGTAAATCAGTGTTAAAATACTCATCGGCAATTCTTTTGAGGACCAAGGGGAAAAAAGGGCACAGGAAGTGAGTAATTTGATTTCAGTTCAGTTCAGTTCAGTTGCTTAATCGTGTCCGACTCTTTGTGACCCCATGGACTGCAGCACACCAAGCCTCCCTGTTCATCACCAACTCCCAGAACTTACTCAAAATCATGTCCATTGAGTTGGTGATGCCATCCAACCACCTCACCCTCTGTCATCCCCTTCTCCTCCCACTTTTAATCTTTCCCAGCATCAGGGTCTTTTCAAATGAGTCTCTTCTTTGCATCAGGTGGCCAAACTATTGGAGTCTCAGCTTCAGGATCAGTCCCTCCAATGAATATTCAGGACTGATTTCCTTTAGGATAGACTGGATGGAATTCCTTGCTGTCCAAGAGACTCTCAAGAGTCTTCTCCGACACCACAGTTCAAAAACATCAATTCTTCAGTGCTCAGCTTTCTTTATAGTTCAACTCTCACATCCATACATCACTACTGGAAAAATCATAGCCTTGAGTAGATGGACCTTTGTTGACAAAGTAATGTCCCTGCTTTTTAATATTCTATCTAGGTTGGTCATAACTTTTCTTCCATGGAGCAAACATCTTTTCATTTCATGGCTGCAGTCACCATCTGCAGTGATTTTTGGAGACCCCCAAAATTAAGTCTATCTCTGTTTCCAGTGTTTCCCCATTGATTTGCCATAAAGTGATGGGACCAGATGCCATGATCTTAGTTTTCTGAATGTTGAGTTTTAAGCCAACTTTTTAACTCTCCTCTTTCACTTTCATCAAGAGGCTCCTTAGTTCTTCAATTTCTTCCATGAGGGTGGTGACATCTGCATGTCTGAGGTTACTGATATTTCTCCCAGCAATCTTGATTCCAGTTTGTGCTTCATCCAGCCCAGCATTTCTCATGATGTACTCTGCATAAAAGTTAAATAAGCAGGGTGACAATATATAGCCTTGACGTACTCCTTTCCCTATTCGGAACCAGTCTGTTGTTCTATATCCAGTTCTAACTCTTGCCTCCTGACCTGTATACAGATTTCTCAGGAGGCAGGTCAGGTGGTCTGGTATTCCCATCTCTTTCAGAATTTTCCAGTTTGTTGTGATCCACACAGTCAAATGCTTTGGCATAGTCAACAAAGCAGAAGTAGATGTTTCTCTGGAACTCTTTTGCTTTTTTGATGATCCAGTGGATGTTGGCATTTTGATCTCTGGTTCCTCTGCCTTTTCTAAATCCAGCTTGAACATCTGGAAGTTCACAGTTCATGTACTGCTGAAGCCTGAAGTAATCTTGAGCATTAATTTACTAGTGTGTGAGATGAGTGAAATTGTGCAGTAGTTTAAGCATTCTTTGGCATTGTTTTTCTTTGAGATTGGAATGAAAACCAACCTTTCCTAATCCCATGGCCACTGCTGAGTTTTCCAAATTTGCTGGCAGATTGAGTGCAGCATTTTCACAGCATCATTTTTAAGGATTTGAAATAGCTCTGGAATTCTATCACCTCCATTACCTAATTCTATCACCTCCATTAGCTTTGTTCATAGTGATGCTTCCTAAGGCCCACTTGACTTCGCATTGCAGGATGTCTGCTACACTGCCTGTTGTTTCTCTTAGGAGCCCATTGATAATGATCACTCATTCATTTTACCATCTTTTTGCCCCATGCACAATTCTGCCAGTAATTGGCTTTGGACTTGATATCGTTGGCTGGATCAGCCTGTGCCTGGTGAGATAGGAGGAAGCAGGTGCCAAGAATCTGGGATAGAGGCTGTGTTTCCCAGTGTTTACTCTTTGATCTTACTCTTCATGTTCTCAGCCCTTTACTTGAAGGGGAAAAAGTCTGTTGTAGTCAATCCAAGGCTTCCTTCCTGGTTCTTTTCCTGGAGATTTTCCCTCAAAAATTCGCTCTGGATATATATATATATATATATATATATATATATATATATATTGTCTTCTTGTACATTTGTTCAGTGCTCTTTAGCAAAGTTGTTTACATACACATGCACACATATACACAAGTTCAAGAGATTTCAAAACCATAAATCATATTGAGTCACATCTACTAGCAATTCACTATGGGCCCTTTCTTCACATTTGCTGTAACTAGGATGTTATCCTGAATGTTAAATTAAAATTGATACTGTTTTAAGTACATAAAACATAGGAGAATAAAAAAAAAAGGCTGAAGATATAACACGGTTACTGACATAAACTTTTGATCATTTTTTGTCTGTTTACTAGAATTTAATATTTAAACTATACCACCTGGACATAGTGAATTTTGAATCTATTATCCATTAGAATATTTTATATCTAAGTAAACCTTATAACAATTCCTGAAAAACAGGAATTGTTTTTGCTCTGCTCTCCAGATTTTTGTATTGAAGATCATTTTTTGCTTATGTGAAGGTAATCAAATAATAAGAGAAATAAAAGTCCAAATTATTTATGAATCCTTCCAAATGCATTTGCATGTTTCTCTCAGTCTTCTCCTACTTATTACTAAATGGAAAGGGCAGTTGCTGCTTGTGGGCAAGTTCATTCTGGATATCTTATTAGTGTTCACTAGGGATGATACCAACAAAGTTAATTATTTCCAGATATCTTCAGACCTATGGTTATAAGTATCTTTGTAACATTTTTCTTTATTTTTCTAATTTTGTACAATCAGAGCTTTCACACTGTCTTGGATTCAACTTTTTTTCTTCTATAGCCACTTGATTTTTCTGCTGGAAAAAAAAATTTCCTTTTAATCTCTCTTACTTTCTAAACTTCACTGTGTTTGATTCTACCCCTCATTTTAAATAGTTTTACCTATATTCATGTTCTAGGTTTCTCCAATTAAGTTGCTTTAAGATTATCAGCTTCAAAGTGGATATAATTATAGATATTATACCTTAATAGGGTTTAGTGTATATTCACTGGAGTGTATACTTCTCTTGTTTTTACTGGAGAATAATTTATTTACAATGTTGTGTTAATTTCTGATGTATAGCAAATTGATTTAGTTATACACATATCAGATCAGTCGCTCAGTTGTGTCCGACTCTTTGCGACTCCATGAATCGCAGCACGCCAGGCCTCCCTGTCCATCACCAACTCCTGGAGTTCACTGAGACTCTTATTCATCGAGTCAGTGATGCCATCCAGCCATCTCATCCTCTGTCGTCCCCCTTCTCCTCCTGCCTCCAATCCCTCCCAGCATCAGAGTCTTTTCCAATGAGTCAACTCTTCACATGAGGTGACCAAAGTACTGGAGTTTCAGCTTTAGCATCATTCCTTCCAAAGAAATCATTCTTTTTTAATATTATTTTTCATTGTGGTTTATCACAGAATATTGAGCATAGTTCCCTGCACTACACAGTAGGACCTTGTTGTGTATCTATTCTATATTAGCAGTTTGTTTTTGTCTTCCTGACTTACTTTACCTAGTACAATCATCTCCTGGTCCATCCATGCTGCTTCAAATGGCATTGTTTCATTCTTATTAATGGCTGAGTAGCATTCCAATGTGTATGTATCCCACATCTCCTTTATTCATTCATCTGTCAGTGGGCACTTAGGTTGTTCCCTTCTCTTAGCTATTATGAATAGTGCTGCTGTAAACATAGAGGTGCACAGATCTTTTTGAATTATTGTTTTATCTGGATTACATGCTGAGGAGTGGGATTGCTAGATCATATCAGTTCAGTTCAGTTCAGTTCAGCCACTCAGTTGTGCCCCACTCTTTGCAACCTCATGGACTGCAGCACACTAGGCCTCCCTGCCCATCACCAACTCCCAGACTTTACCCAAACTCCTGTCCATTGAATCGGTGATGCCATCCAACCATCTCATCCTCTGGTGTTCCCTTCTCTTCCTTCCTTCAATCTTTCCCAGCATCAGGGACTTTTCAGATGAGTCCTTTCCTCGCATCAGGTGGCCAAAGTATTGGAGTTTCAGCTCCAACATCAGTCCTTCCAATGAGCACCTAGGACTGATCTCTTTTAGGATGGACTGGTTGGATCTTCTTGCAGTCCAAGGGACTCTCAAGAGTCTTCTCCAACACCACTGTTCATAAGCATCCATTCTTTGGTGCTCAGGTTTCTTCACAGTCCAACTCTCACATCCATACATGACTACTGGAAAAACCATAGCTTTGACTAGACAGACCTTTGTTGGCAAAGTAATGTCTCTGCTTTTGAATATGCTATCTAGGTTAGTCATAACTTTTCTCCCAAGGAACAAGCATCTTTTAATTTCATGGCTGCAGTCACCATCTGCAGTAATTTTGGAGCCCCCAACAATAAAGTCTGACACTGTTTCCACTGTTTCCCCATCTATTTGCCATGAAGTGATGGGACCAGATGCCATGGTCTTAATTTTCTGAATGTTGAGCTTTATGCCAACTTTTTCACTCTCCTCTTTCACTTTCATCAAGAGGCTCTTTAGTTCTTCATTTTCTGCCATCAGAGTGGTGTCATCTGCATATCTGAGGTTGTTGATATTTCTCCTGGAAATCTCTAGTTCTTAGTTTTTTGAGGAAACTCCTTACTGTTTTCTGTAGTAGCTGCACCAATTTACATTCCAACAAGCAATGCTGGAAGGTTCTTTTTTCTTCACAACCCCTCCAGAATTTGTTATTTGTAGACATTTTTAATGATGACTATACTTACCTCTATTTTTGATCTGGGCAATAATTTAGTGCCATTTAATGATGATGCTTTCATTTTATTAAAAAAAAAACACAACTCTACTTTAAAATTTAAAAAATATACCTGAGTAGTTGAGAGATTGTATAAATGCTCAAGATTAAAAGCAGAAACACTATCTTTATTTCTCAATTACCAGCTATGACATCTATAGAGTGGTGTGCTAGTTAAAGTTCAACAACCAATTAGGACAAAAATAGGCGCTGATGTATAGAGTTTGCCAATTTCCATGCAGTCTTTTCAAGTCCACCGTGACTAGTTTTAAGCTACAGACTGGAAGTGGCTGAACTCAGGTTAAGAAGCCAGGTGCTCAATTATTTCTCTCTAGCCTGTGAGCTAGCGTCTAGTCCCTGACCAGACCTTCCCCAAGTCTTAGTTGCAGTATAGAAATGGACTGTGTTAGGATGGAATGAAATAGTCTATTGGAAAACTATGAAATATGGACTGTAGCTCATCAGGCTCCTCTGTCCATGGGATTTCCCAGGCAAGACTATTACAGTGGGTTGCTATTTTCTTTTCCAGGGGATCTTCCCTACCCAGGGATCAAACCTGCACTGAAGGTGGATTCTTTACCAACTGAGCAACCAGGGAAGACCTGAAATACAGTAGAACAAATAAATATTTTACTTTAAATTGTCCTTTAGTGTAGTTATCAGCTTTCAGGTGTATATTGTATATATAAAATGGATATACTTTTTTCTTTAAATTTTTGTGATAAAATTGAATATTTTATCTCAGTTTTACTCTTTATCTTTTAATATTCAGCTTTTAGTTTGTTTTTTTCCCTGAAGTCAACTATGACTAAAACATATAAAAGTTAGAATTCAAAAGATTATGAAACAAACTCCATTCCTGGATCAGTTTTATTTCACAGCAGCACTTAGTTATTAGCATTAATTAGTTGATATTGCAGCTGAGTTTGCAACCTTCTTATTAAACTTTAGAGAGTGAAGAAGGTTTGAGAGTTAACATCAGGTCTGGTTTTTGCCCACTGTTCTCAAAGATCTAGGAAAAGTGTAACATTTCTGAACTATATTACTGAAATGATTTATTTCATTGAGTCAAAACATATTTCCATAGTGTCTAATGAATATTATTACTTTAGCTTTAATTATTTTTAAGAAAGAATGTCTTATCTCTTTAACTTTCTCAGGTTATCTGCCCTTGTTCCTTCCTGCCCAGGAGCGTCAATGATGTGAGTATCCTCCAGCTATAGTTTGTCTTTCTCTGTGACTTGACTGCTGACTGATTCAAATGTCTGTCACTTCCCTCTCATAAAAAATTCTGGAAGGTTAAGAGGAGGGTGACAGGAGAGTGGATTAAAATGATCAACAATCAATCAATCAAATGAGTACTTGCCCAGCACTCTGAAGTAATAGACATTATGGTGTAAGACCATAAAATCCTCAGAGGGAGAGAAAAAGAGGCAAAGTAATGAAATTACTTATTAAGTAGTAATTAAGTGCTTAATTAAGAAAAGTATTTAATAAGAGGTCCACAGGTGCAAGATACAAGAGGAAACAATAGTAAAGGAAAGCACAACATATATGAAATAGGTAAAAGGGAAAGGCTTTATACATTTATTTGGATTAAAGTGCATACACTATCCACAATACCCAAAAGTGAATATGGTGTACATTTTTTTATATTTCAGCAGAGACATTACTTTGCCAACAAAGGTCTGTCTAGTCAAGGCTATGGTTTTCCAGAGGTCATGTATGGATGTGAGAGTTGGACTGTGGAGAAAGCTGAGCGCAGAAGAACTGATGTTTTTGAACTGTGGTGTTGGAGAAGACTCTTGAGAGTCCCTTGGACTGCAAGGAGATCCAACCAGTCCATCCTAAAGGAGATCAGTCCTGGGTATTCTTTGTTGTTTTTTTTTTTTATAAGAAAATGGTTTTATTCCTAATTTTTAGTTCCCATACAGTTTACAAATACACTTTTAGTCTGATAATGCAGCTTTGCGACTAGCAAAGCAGTTAAAACTAACACCCATAAATACAGGTGGGGAGACAATTAACAGCCACTAACGTTCCTCTACATAAACTATTCTTTTAATGTCATTTTTTAAAAACAATTGCAAGTAGACTACATAATATACGTGGGCAAAAAGGCAATTAACTGAATCTCTTGAAACACTAAATGTATAATAAACAGTGCATATTATCAACATTTACATGATTCACATCAAAATGATGACATCCTAAAACATATTCCTTTTAAAGGATAGATTTATCAATAAAATATTACATATCTTTTAATACTCTGGTACAATACTTC
>NW_011494635.1:11263109-11268149 GCF_000754665.1 Bison bison bison
CAGAAAACAAGAACTGCACTGGGTCTGTACTTATGTCTACAGCCTAAGTTTCCCTTGCGGATTAATAAGTTACAACAAAACACTTCACAACTGCATACCTTTGTCCACATTCCGCTGCACTAGAAAGAACCCAGGACATTATATTAGTTCTTAAAAACCCCAGTAAACCCTTAATAACCCCTTAATAACACCTAAAAATAATCTTGATGACTTTCTTGGGTGTTTCAAAGCAACTGGGCTTTGTAAAGGACGCACAAACACCAAGAAAGTCACACATGTACTTTCTCATCCCTGTTCAGCCACATTTAAAAAGTCACTGAGTCATTGATTTCAAAGGGAGAGATGACCAGAATTTTCAGGAGGGCCACACACTGAATACAAGGTGCCTTTTTGCTTTTTTTATCCTTTTTAAAAAAGTTATTAAGACTCTGAAATTTGGCTTCTTTTTAAAAAACCCCAATACCACGTGCCAGGTAATTTCTTCACCCCAAATATGAAATCCTATGCTTATAATTTTAAAATACTTAGCCAGCTATGGGATATTGTGCAAATTTAATCAGCAACCCGGAAGCAGACTGTAGACGTGTAGCTATCACACCTATTTCCCAGGTAACCTGATTCAACTATTACTGACTGCTCTGGCCCCAGGCCCTCTGACTTCCTCAGAAACCGCCTCTTTGGAACTTCCATTTCCACTGTATTTCTACCTGCACCTTGAGCCCCCGCCCCCCGCCCCCACCCATCTTCACAGTCCCTCCACCTGAATCCATCCCATGTAACGTTACCCAAGAACCTACAATCATCTTTACCAAACACATGGCAAACCTTAGCACCCTAGGGATTATTACAATCTTGTCTTGGCATCAGTTTATAGCACATGATAGTTCGCTGACTTTATGGAGGGAAATCTAAATGAAATCAATGTCCCTTTACAAAGCTGGCCAAGATCAGGTGGTTTCCAAGTGCAAAACCAACTGATCTTAAGCTACAGGCAGAGACGTTACCGCAGCAGATATACTGTGCAATCAGACCCTTGTTTGCTGGTGAAAGACCTTGCCCCCAAAGTCCACAGTCAAAAATTTACCGCAAAAATGAGACCCGTTCAATGTGACAATGTAAGAAAAAATAACAGGACGCAAGATCCTTGTTGCAAATACTTAACTGGAATCTCTTTCCTTACAGGTTTGACAAGAAGACAGCAGTCATTTACATTCCTCTTACAAGGTAATTACCTTCAGATCAGACCTGCGTTCTGAAGCACTGAAGGCACTGCTTCAATGCTGAAGTTCAATGGCTAGGCGGGATGGGAGGTGGGGTAGGGGGGAAATCAATGTACTTTTTTTTTCCAATGTACATTTTTGTCTTCTGAAAATGGCAGCCAGGCTCTTCTCAAACAAATCTCCTCAGGATTTTAAAGGAGGTAAAGCCCTCAGGAAGGAACTACTACCAGGGCTGGATCTAGTCCTTCCTTTTCAGGAGACAAAGCAAGAAGAATTTGATGAAGGAGCCCATGACTTAACAGCAAAGTTGCCATGGCGTTTTATTATCTTTACCATGTCCACCAATGACGCTTTAATTGAAATACACTCACCGACTGATGATTCAACACACAGGGCAAAGAGGGATGTCTTTGGAGAAGGCACTTCAGGTAGGACGTTAGCAAATCTTACTGCTCAGTTAAAACAAAAATGAGCTACTGCTAATTCAGTCAGATTAGTGACCTCAGGAGAACTGCTCCTCCTCACTCAGCCAGTGGCAAGCATGGGTGTGGGATATGACTAAAACCAGAGGCGTGAAGAAAGCACTCCATACACTTCTCTCTTGTAGGGGCTAGGGCAGTGAGCTGGTTCTGCTTTCAAACGCTCTGCCCTCACAAACACATCCATCCTAAGAGGTCAGGTGCCCAAAGTGATGGTTCAGAAAATATGCTAAGAGCCAGCAGAAGTGGTTCAAGAAGCTTGCTGAAGGCCCTATTTCTGCCTGACTCCCAACTTACACCAGTTATCATAACCAGCTTCAGCTTTCCAAGGTCACTAGCGGCTCCTACTTTTGCTACTTTTTTTTAGCTGTTTTTCCACGGCACTGGTCCTGACTGTTACGCTGGGGGCCTCCAAGGAACCTTACCTCCAGTTCACGCCCTCATGCAGTCCCCTCTTCCCAAATTGGGCCTGGGCCTGGGCCTGGGCCTGGCTTTAACCAACACGGGGCAGTAGAAATGATGTGGTGACAGTTCTGGGTTGAAGTCTTCAGTGCGCGCGGCCGCTACTACTTTATATCCTTGGGGCCTCAGAGCTGCCATGAATGTGGTCCAGCTACCCTGCTGGCGAATGAGAGACCTGAGGACCACACGCAGACAGAGAAGCCAAGCAATCCTGCCCACCACATGAGTGACACCAGCAAGACAAGGAGAGGAACCACCCAGCTGAGCCCAGCCCAGTTTGAAGAAGGTGAGGAAAAGCAAGCTGTTGTTTTAAGCCACTCGGTTTTGAGGTGGTTTGTCAGCAACAAATGATAACCAAAAACTGGTTATCTGAAGATGCAATTTTTTTTCCAAACACAAGACAATTACTCAAATGAAAAGAAAAGATGGCAAATGTTTCTGGGTATTCTTTGGAAGGAATGATGCTAAAGCTGAAACTCCAATACTTTGGCCACCTCATGCGAAGAGCTGACTCATTGGAAAAGACTCTGATGCTGGGAGGGATTGGGGGCAGGAGGAGAAGGGAACGACAGAGGATGAGATGGCTGGATGGCATCACTGACTGAATGGACATGAGTTTGAGTGAACTCTGGGAGTTGGTAACGGACAGGAAGGCCTGGTGTGCTGTGATTCATGGGGTCACAAAGAGTTGGACATGACTGAGCGACTGAACTGAACTGACTGATGTATTATTTCATTTTGGAAAGTTAATGAAGACTGTCTCTGGTTTTCCTTATTCAGGTCTGAAAATTGCCCATCCAATCCAATCTCTATTTAGTGAAATTCTGTGAAATAAATGTAAATGGCAGCAGGTGTATTTCCCCACCCTAGTTCTCTCCCATTCTGACATGCTAAAAGATGACTTCATGGATTTTTATTTGATGTTAGAGCTATGGGATTTGAAGTTTGAAACTTTCTATTTTTTCTTTTACTGAAAATGAAAATTAGAGGAGGCAGATGACACAACATAGGAATCAAGCATCTCAAAGTAGGTAGACATCTTTTTACATTTCAGCAAATTACTCAGTTCTGCAATGGCACAAGGAGTGTTGTCTCACTGTCAAATTTCTAGGAGACCACTTAATCTCTTAAACTTTACAAAAGGACCTTTTTTAATATTTATAGAGTTTTCAAAATGCGTATTCTCTGTATCATGCTAAAAATTTCAGTTTTCATTTTATGCAAAGTGTTGGTTTGCATAAGTTGGGGAATTGATTAGTGTTATAGTGTGTGGCTAGCAAAATTTAGGGGTATATAGTTAGTTTCTGAAAGGTATTATCTTACCTATCTATTAGTCTTCCAATCATTTATCTCTAATAGATTCCGTGTTATTCAAGCAACATCGAATCTATCTAATTAAATTCATTTTTATAATTTTTACATAGCTGATGCTTTATAAAAATATGGAACTAATTATAAGGATAATTTAAGTGTTTCCTTATCTCTTTCACATGCTATACAGGCTCTATTTCCCTAACTTTCTGATTCAGACTAATTCAAGGAAAAGAAAGATATTAAATGACTAGCTTTGGGGATTTAACCAGTATCTTGCAAATCTATATGGGAAGTGTCTATAAGTAGTGTGACATTTGAGTCCTACAGCTCTGGGTCTAAACAGCAAGCCCTCCACTTTCTAGAGTGTTTGATAAAATTACCAAAGCTTTCTGGGCTTTAGTTAATGCATCAAGAAAATGGGGTTATGTCTTTTGCAGGATTATGCTGAGAATATTGAGGACTAATAAATAGAAGTGTTTGGGAGTCTTTCCCTTAGTAGTTCCTGTAGTTCTCATACAGACATTCATTCTTGACATTTCTTTCCTTTTCCATCAAGAAGGGTGAACAGGAAAGGAGGTCTCCTGGAGTGGGGTTGATAAGAAGCCACATGAGTGTTAGTTCTGTCTTGAGGTCTTAGAGCTGAGATTCTGAGACTTGGCAGAGCAAAGGTCAAATAAAACAGCTGCTTTGTATCCCTATTGTGGTGATGTGGCTGTCTGCATCAGCAACCTTTTATAATGATTACAGCTCTTCAGGTACATGACAAGACTTTGGATTTAAGATAAGGGCAGAAAATCTCAAGAGGACTCATGTATTCCATTAACATTTATAGACTGAAAAATCCAAGCCATGGCAAATGGCTCCAAGCACAAGATTGAGAAGTTACTTCCATCCAAAATGAAGACAGTGTAGCAATAAAAAAGCATCTACAGGGAATCAGCTTGGGGCTCTCCTCTCATTATGTTTCAGATCCATGTTCTATCAGTCGATAGAAAAGAAGTTGATGACTGCCAAATATGTATAGAGCTTAAGAATGTCAAAAGCACTAGTGACTCTTATGGGGGCATGGAGTGTCCATATTTTTATGTGCATGCTTTGTCACTTATTGTAAGGCACTTTAACTTATTTTTACATTTTTGAATTGAAGTAGAGTTTATGTAAATAGGTTATAGGTATACAGTATAGTGATTCATAAATTTAAAGGCTATGCTACATTTATAGTTGTCATAAAACATTATACACTGTTATATTATGTATACTTGTAGCTTATTTTATACATAACAGTTTGTACCTCTTAATTCCCCAATCCTATTTAGCTCTTCCCCTTTCCCTCTCCTTTCTGGTAACCACTAGTTTGTTCTCTATATCTTTGAGTCTGTTTCTTTTTTGTTATAGTCACTAGTTGATTGTATATTTTAGGTTCCACATATTCAAAAGCAGAGACATTACGTTGCCAACAAAGATCCATCTAGTCAAGGCTATGGTTTTTCCTGTGATCATGTATGGATGTGAGAGTTGGACTGTGAAGAAGGCTGAGCGCTGAAGAATTAATGCTTTTGAACTGT
>NW_011494635.1:11268773-11275092 GCF_000754665.1 Bison bison bison
TTCATTCTTTTTATGGCTGTGTAGTATTCCATTGTATGAATATTCACACACATAAGTTGTTTCTATATCTTGGCAATTGTAAATAATGCTTCTATGAACATGTGGGTAATAAATATTTTTAAATTAGTGTACTCAATTTTTCAGACATGTACCCAAGGGTAGAATTACTGGGTCATGTGATAGCTCTGTTTTTACACCCCTGCAATGTACTAAACAGGGACATTGAGGCTCATAACATTTGAGCAGCTAGATTAACAGATTTGGACTGGCAGATCAAAGGAGCTGAGATCCTTTCTCTTAACTTGGCTTTGAGGGTTGGACTATAAAGAAAGCTGAGCACTGAAGAATTGATGCTTTTGAACTGTGGTGTTGGAGAAGACTCTTGAAAGTCCCTTGGACTGCAAGGAGATCCAACCAGTCCATCCTAAAGGAGATCAGTCCTGAGTGTTCATTGGAAGGACTGATGTTGAAGCTGAAACTCCAATAATTTGGCTACCTGATGGGAAAAGCTGACTCATTTGAAAAGACCCTGATGCTAGGAAAGATTGAAAGTGGGAGAAGAAGGGGACGACAGAGGATGAGATGGTTGGATGGCATCACTGACTCAATGGACATGAGTTTGGGTGATCTCCAGGAGTTGGTGATGGACAAGGACGCCTGATGTGTTGCAATCCATGGGGTCACAAAGAGTCGGACATGACTGGGTGACTGAACTGAATAGTGCAACAGGTGAGTGCTACAGGATCTTAACAAATAAATGAATATGTGCATGAATAGAACACACATATTGCATTGAGTATTGTCTGAGTTGTCTAGAAGTAGAGTATGAGACAGGGATTAAGTACTTATTATTTATTGAGGGAGTGCTTTCAGGTGAATGATGTAAGGCAATGAGAAAAGCTGAAGACCAGAAAAGATTCTAAACAAGAATGTGTTCTCAACCATACAGTTTTATTTTTGTTTTAGGTTTGAAGGATTTGTTAGCAGAAGAAACCACTCATTTTACACAGATAAAACAGTTTCAATTTTTTATAAACATTATTTGACTTAATTTCAATATATAGAGTTATTAAAATAAAATATGCAAAAACAATAGAGAGAAGTAACAGCATATTCATCACTAAATTGGCCAACCTAAATCCAGACTTAAGCAACATGGAAAGTCCCAAGTAACAGCAATCTGGAGTCTCAAATGGGAAAGCATTCTGGGTGGTACATCCACCCCCACAGGTAAGACTTCAAATTGCAGTTTTCAGCGTTCTTGCCTATAACCCCAGGCTGCAAACTGATATCATCATCAGTTAAACCAGAGCTGATTTGGTTTAACGTTTACAATGCTGTTTGTTTCACATTGTGAATCATAAGACTTCTTAGACCCTGGGGTTTGGCTAGAGCTCTAGGGTCTCAAGAATTACAAGACCCACTCCTTTCTTTATCTAAAGTGTTACTTCACTTGCTGTGCTTGCAAGCAGGCACAGAACCCTGGCAGTGTCCAGGCAGATCAGAAGCAGGCCAGAGGCCTGCTCTCCTGCTCTGAAGCCTGAATGAGACTTTCTCCATTTTAACATCACTAACAGCCTGATCCCATGGGGAACCCTGGAGCTTGAATGACACCCCAGTTCAGTCAGTTCAGTCACTCAGTCATGTCAAACTTTTCATGGCCCCATGGACTGCAGCAGGCCAGGCTCCCCTGTCCATCACCAACTCCCAGAGCTTGCTCAAAATCATGTCCATCTAGTCAGTGATGCCATCCAACCATCTCATCCTCTGTTGTCTCCTTCTCCTCCCACCTTCAATCTTTCCCAATATCAAGGGTCTTTCCAGTGAGTTAGGTATTCACACCAGGTGAGCAAAGTATTGGAGCTTCAGCATCAGTCCTTCCAATTAATATTCAGGACTGATTTCCTTTGGAATTGACTGCTTTGATCTCCTTTAAGTCAGTTCAAGGGACTCTCAAGAGTCTTCTCCAACACTACAGTTCAAAAGCATCAATTCATTGGTGCTCAGCTTTCTTTATAGTCCAACTCTCACATCCATACATGACTACTGGAAAAATCATAGCTTTCACTAGATGGACCTTTGTTGGCAAAATAATGTCTCTGCTTTTGAATATGCTGTCTAGGTCGGTGATAGCTTTTCTTCCAAGAAGCAAGTATCTTTTAATTTCATGGCTTCAGTCACCATCTGCAGTAATTTTGGAGCCCCCAAAATAAAGTCTGTCACTGTTTCCATTGTTTCCCCATCTATTTGCCATGAAGTGATTGGACTGGATGACATGATCTTCATTTTTTGAATGTTGAGTTTTAAGCCAACTTTTTCACTCTCCTCTTTCACTTTCATCAAGAGGCTCTTTAGTTCTTCTTTGCTTTCTGCCATCAGGGTGGTGTCATCTGCATATCTGAGGCTATTGATATTTCTCCCGGCAATCTTGATTCCAGTTTGTGCTTCATTCGGTCTGGCATTTTGCATGATGTACTCTGCATATAAGTTAAATAAGCAGGGTGACAATATACAGCCTTGATGGATTCCTTTCCCAATTTGGAACCAGTCTGTTGTTCCATGTCTAGTTTTCACTATTGCTTCTTGACCTGCTACAGATTTCTGGTGAGGAGGTCTGATATTCCTATCTCTTTAAGAATTTTCTACAGTTTGTTGTTATCCACATAGTCAGTTCTTGGCATAGTCAATAAAGCAGAAGTAGACGCTTTTCTTGGAGAAGGCAATGGCACCCCACTCCAGTCCTCTTGCCTGGAAAATCCCGTGGATGGAGGAGCCTGGTAGGCTATAGTCCATGGGGTCGCTAAGAGTTGGACACAACTGAGCGACTTCACTTTCACTTTTCACTATCATGCATTGGAGAAGGAAATGGCAACCCACTCCAGTGTTCTTGCCTGGAGAATCCCGGGGACAGGGGAGCCTGGTGGGCTGCTGTCTATGGGGTTGCACAGAGTCGGACATGACTGACACGACTTAGCAGCAGCAACAGCAGCAGATGCTTTTCTGTAACTCTCTTGCTTTTTCTATGACCAAAATGATGCTGACACCCCAAAGATGATCTCAATTTGAGGCAAGATAACTAGATTTTTCACCCCCTTAATCAGTTATTGTGGAGAAGGAAATGGAAACCTGCTCCAGTATTCTTGCCTGGGAAATCCCATGGACAGAGGAGTCTTGTGGGATACAATCCATGGGGTTGCAAAAGTCAGACATGACTTTGTGACTAGATCACCACTACCAACACCAATCAGTTATTGACTGTGCTTTAGCCCAAGGATAGTTAGACGCTGGCCTCCTGATCAAAGTGGCTCTTTTTTGGTCAAGGACAATTCTGTGTAGAAGGAAGTAGCGTTGAGTTAGCAGCTAGGGCCTTGGGTGTACCATGAGTGACCACTACTTATCATATGTGTGGTACATCTGAACCAAAACAGGAAATTAAATGCTATTTAGTGCACTCTCTACAACATAGAGTTACTAACCTAACTCTGGTTTCAAGTTAAGTCTCCAAGTCACATATATAAATCTTAAATTTCACCTGAAGGCCACAATGATACAAAGCAGGAAGGTGAGTGGCCACTCACAGATCCCCTACTTGTTTTCTCCAAACTTTAACCGATTTAGATCTCACAGACATCCCTTACATGTGAAACCATTAAAAAAGAATTCATTTGATGGCAAAATGTCAACTGTTAAGATATAGGTTTGTTTATTTTATAGACTTTATTTATTTAAAGTCAAATGCATTAATGAAGAAATATTAGTTTTATTAGCATGTACTATTCCATGTACTACTAACAGTATTATGTGATGTACACAAACTACAATATTTGCCATTATAAGATATGGAAAATGCTGAATTCCAAACCATGTGTCCCTGAGGGTTTCAAGGAAATGACTGTGGCCCCACTATTCTCCCACATGGGTGAGGCATAGAAGCCCAGAAGCTTAGGATGTCTTGTCCAAGATGGCTTGGTTAGTAGAGTATTCTCCATTCACGTATGTGATTGCACCTATGTGAATACATGGTCTTCTATCCTGCATCTCCTTATATCAGGATCCAGAGATGCTAAAGCAAGGCCTAATTCAGAAGAGTATGCCTGTTTTTCTTCCCTGAATACAAGCCATAAAAAGCTCTGGATCTTGAAAATAGATAGGGCTTTTTAGAATCAATCATAGTATAACCAACTTAATATAGGAACTTGTTTTACAATAGCTAATCAGATTATCTGGTAGACATTTTACTTATGTTCACATTCTTTGTTTTGCAAGGGTTTTAGTTTATAATCCAATTATGAATCATTTCATCATTCAGTGAACTCCAATGTTTAGAAAGTCCTACATTGACTCAGAATCTTTGTGACCAGTCATGTCTCTTTGCAACCCCATGGACTACAGCATGCCAGGCCTCCCTGTCCCTCACCATCTCCTGAAGTTTGCTCAAGTTCATGTCCACTGCATCAGTGATGCCATTCATCCATCTCATATTCTGACACTCTCTTCTCTTTCTGCCCTCAGTCTTTCCCAGCATTATGGACTTTTCCAATGATTCAGCTGCTCACATCGGGTGACCAAAATACTGGAGCTTCAGCTTCACCATCAGTGCTTCCAGTGAGTATTCAGGGTTGATTTCCTTTAAGATTGACTTGGTTTGATCTCCTTGCTGTCCAAGGGACCCTCATGAGTCTTCAATAGCACCACAGTTCAAAGGCTTCAATTCTTTGGTGCTCTGCCTTCTTCATGGTCCAGCTCTCACAACTGTTCTTGACCACTGAGAAGACCATAGCTTTCACTATACAGATCTTTCTTGGCAGAGTGATGTCTCTGCTTTTCAATGCACTATCTAGGTTTGTCATAGCTTTCCTGCCAAGAAGCAATTGCCTTCTGATTTCATGGTTGGAGTCATCATCCACAGTGATTTTAGAGCCCAAGAAGAGGAAATTGTCACTACTTCCTCTTTTTCCTCTTCTACTTACCATGAAGTAATGGAGCCAGATGCCATTATCTTAGTTTTTTGGATTTTTCTTTAATATTTAACTTTAAGCTGGGTTTTTCACTCTCTTCTTTCACCCTCATCAAGAGGTTCTTTATTTTCTCTTCACTTTCTGCCATTAGAGTGGTATCATCCACATACCTGAGGTTGTTGATATTTCTCCCACCTACCTTGATTCCAGCCTGTAACTCATCCAGCCCAGCATTTCTTTTGGTGTGCTCAGCATATAAGTTAAACAAACAGGACAACATCTGACAGTGCTGTCTTACTCATTTCTCAATCCTGAACCAGTCAGTTGCTCCATACAGGGTTCTAACTGCTGCTTCTTGACCCACATACAGGTTTCTCAGGATACAGGTAAAATGGTCTGGTATGCCCATCTCTTTAAGAGCTTTCCACAGTTTGTTATAATCCACACAGTCAAAGGCTTTAGTGTAGTCGATGAAACAGAGATAGATGTTTTTCTGGAATTACCTTGTTTTTTCTATGATCCAGTCGATGTTGGCCATTCAATCTCTGGTTCCTCTGCCTTTTCTAAACCCATTTTAGACATCTGAAAGTTCTTGGTTCACATAATGCTGAAGCTTAGCATGCAAGATTTTAAGCATGACCTTACTAGCATGGGAGATGAGTGAAATTGCCCAATGGTTTGAACATTCTTAGCTACTGCCCTTCTTGGGAATTGGCATGAGGATTGACCTTTTCCAGTCCCGTGGCCACTGTTGGGACTTCCAGACTTGCTGACATATTGAGTGCAGCATTTTAATAGCATCATCTTTTAGGGTTTTGAATAGCTCTACTGGAATTTCATTGCATCCACTAGCTTTATTTACAGCAGTACTTTGTAAGGCCCACCTGACTTCACACTCCAGAAAGTCAGAATTCATCAGAATCTATCTCCTCATATACTCCACCCATGGGCCCTAGTCCTGGTCCCCAGAATATTATAGACCATAAGTATTTTGCCTTCCAGTTTGTCCTGCAATACATGAATAAATTGCATATTCTACTTCCCTAAGATTTTTCTTTTTCTTTTTTAGCTTGGATCTTTTTTTCCCATATATATATATATATATATATATAATTGAAGAATAGCTGACACAACATTTCAGGTGAACAGTAAGGTGATTTAGTTATACATATACACATATATTATTTTTTAAATTGCTTTGCATTATATATTATTACATTTCCATTATAGGCTATTACATTATTATATTATATGTTATTATAAAACATAGTTCCCTGTACTATGCAGTTTTTACAAGACAGAGTTCCCAGTGCTCTATAGTAAACTTTTGCTGCTTGTTATGTATCTATTTTTTAAATTAG
>NW_011494635.1:11275302-11291436 GCF_000754665.1 Bison bison bison
TATATATATTATACATATTATTTATATATGTATACAAAAGCTTTTCTACTATGCTTGATAAAGACTTGAGAAAAAAACATCAAACAGGGGCAGTCCTAAGATGGCAGAGGAATAGGATAGGGAGACCACTTTCTCCCCCACAAATTCATTGAAAGATCACTTGAATGCTGGGCAAATTCCACAAAACAACTTCTGAATGTTGGCGGAGGACACCAGGCACCCAGAAAGGCAGCCCATTTTCTTTGAAAAGAGGTACGACAAAATATAAAAGATAAAAAGAGAGATAAAAGAGTTAGTGAAGGAGACCCGTCCCAGGGAGGGAGTCATGAAGGAGGAGAAGTTTCCAAACACCAGGAAACCCTCTCACCGGCAGGTCTGTGGGGAGTTTTGGAATCTCAGAGGGCAACATAACCGGGAGGAAAAAAATAAATAAATAAATAAACCACAGACTATGTGCCTAACCACAACTCCCAGCAGAGAAGTAGCCCAGATGCTTCAGTCCACCAGAAGAGAGTGGGTGCTGAACAGGGAGGCACAGGCTGCAAGCTTAGGGTAAGGACCAGGCCTGATGCCCTGAGGACAATCTGAAGGGGCAAACGAGAGATAGCAACTCAAACTGTGGGATAGCCAGAGAGAAAAAAAAAAAAGGGAGAGAGAGAGAGAGAACTTTCCTGGGAAAAGCTCTAACATAAGGCACTGCCTGGCCCACTCACAGAACAAAGGACTGAGCTAATACCAGAGGAGAGATAGGAGGCTGAGGACTGGCCCCTTCTCCCACTGGTGGCAGAGAGGAAGGCAGGCAGAAGGCGGGGGACAATCTTGGCCCCAGAGATGGCATTCTTCACCAAACTGTGAGCAGGCTCCCAGTTGCTAACCACGTCTTCCTGGGATCCTAGACAGTTGACATCCACCAGGAGGGTTACAGTCAGAGATCAACTCCCCAGAGGAGACACATGGCACACCTGAGATGAAGGCTGGGACCAGCGAGGTGATAAGATGCACCCCCACCTGGGAGAGTGTGCTCACCAAGCATCTGGTCTCTTGAGCTGCTCGGACCTGGGAAGGGCACAAAATGCAAGCCCAACCAAATCTTCACCTTTGTGGAGTACCTGAGAACCTGAACCTGAGTGGCTTAAACCTGAGAAGTGCATGTAGCCCAAGGCCCACTTTAGACAGTTCCCTGCAGAGCAACCTGGAGCCTGAGCAGTGTAGACTGGGAAAGCACACACGCAGTGAGCGGGGGCAAACCCACTGTGGTCCATACACTGCGAGCACTCCCCAGACACACCAGAGATATTTGTTTGCAGTGTTCCTCCCTCCCCATAGCACAACTGAACAAATGTGCACCTAAATAAGTGACCACCTTTGCCCCCTGGTGTCAGGCAGAAATTAGACACTAGAGACTTGCAAACAGAGGAAGCCAAAATAAACGAAGATGGAACAGTTTTGGAAGTGACAGGCGCAACAGATTAAAGCCCTGTAGTTAGCATTGACTACATTGGAAGGGGCCTATAGATCTTGAGAAGAAGTATAAGCTGGAACAAGGAACTATCTGAAACTGAACTGATCCCACACTGCCCTCAACAGCTCCAGAGAAATTCCTAAATGTATTTTACTATTCAGTTCAGTTCAGTTCAGTCGCTCAGTCGTGGCCGACTCTTTGCGACCCCATGAACCACAGCATGCCAGGCCTCCCTGTCCATCACCAACTCCCGGAGTCCACCCAAACCCATGTTCACTGTGTCGGTGATGCCATCCAACCATCTCATCCTCCATCGTTCCCTTCTCCTCCTGCCCTCAATCTTTCCCAGCATCAGGGTCTTTTCAAAGGAGTCAGCTCTACAAGATTTTTTAGAACTAACACCCAAAAAAGATGTCCTTTTCATTATAGGGGACTGGAATGCAAAAGTAGGAAGTCAAGAAACACCTGGAGTAACAGGCAAATTTGGCCTTGGAGTACAAAATGAAGCAGATCAAAGCCTAACAGAGTTTTGGCAAGAGAACGCACTGGTCATAGCAAACACTCTCTTTCAACAACACAAGAGAAGACTCTACACATGGACATCACCAGATGGTCAACACAGAAATCAGGTTGATTATATCCTTTGCTGCCAAAGATGGAGAAGCTCTATACAATCAGCAAAAACAAGACAGGGAGCTGACTGTGGCTCAGATCATGAACCCCTTATTGCCAAATTCAGACTTAAATTGAAGAAAGTGGGGAAAACCACTAGACCATTCAAGTATGACCTAAATTATGTCCCTTATGACTATACAGTGGAAGTGAGAAATAGATTTAAGGGACTAGATCTGATAGACAGAATGCCTGATGAACTATGGACAGAGGTTCATGACATTGTACAGGAGACAGGGAGCAAGACTATCCCCAAGAAAAAGAAATTCAAAAAAGCAAAATGGCTGTCTGAGGAGGCCCTACAAATAGCTGTGAAGAGAGGTGAAAGGCAAAGGATAAAAGGAAAGATATACCCATTTGAATGTAGAGTTCCAACGAATAGCAAGGAGAGATAAGAAAGTCTTCCTCAGTGATCAATGCAAAGAAATAGAAGAAAACAATAGAATGGGAAAGACTAGAGATCTCTTCAAGAAAATGAGAGATACCAAGGGAACATTTTATGCAAAGATGGACTCAATAAAGGAAAGAAATGGTATGGACCTAACAGAAGCAGAAGATATTAAGAAGAAGTGGCAAGAATACGCAGAAGAATTGTACAAAAAAGAGCTTCACAACACCAGATAATCATGGAAGTGTGATCACTCACACTCACCTAGAGCCAGGCATCCTGGAATGTGAAGTCAAGTGGGCCTTAGAAAGCATCACTACAAATAAAGCTAGTGGAGGTGATGGAATTCCAGTGAGCTATTTCAAATCCTAAAAGATGATGCAGTGAAAGTGCTGCACTCAATATGTCAGCAAATTTGGAAAACTCAACAGTGGCCACAGGATTGGAAAATGTCGGTTTTCATTCCAATCCCAAAGAACGGCAATGCCAAAGAATGCTCAAACTACTGCACAATTGCATTCATCTCACACACTAGTAAAGTAATGCTCAAGATTCTCCAAGCCAGGCTTCAGCAATACGTGAACCATGAACTTCCAGATGTTCAAGCTGATTTTAGAAAAGGCAGAGGAACAAGAGATCAAATTGCCAACATTCCGCTGGATCATCAAAAAAGCAAGAGAGTTCCAGAAAAACATCTATTTCTGCTTTATTGACTATGCCAAAGCCTTTGACTATGTGGATCACAATAAACTGTGGAAAATTCTGAAAGAGATGGGAATACCAGACCACCTGACCTGCCTCTTGAGAAGCCTGTATGCAGGTCAGGAAGCAACAGTTAGAACTGGATATGAAACAACAGACTGGTCCCAAATAGGAAATGGAGTACATCAAGGCTGTATATTTTAATATTATCATTTTTTATTAAAATTTTTTTTTGGTTTTAAGTTCTTTATTACTCCTTTAAATTTCATTTTTATAACCTACTATTACCCTAGCAAGAAAATGACACCATTTTAAAAGCAAATTTCATATATATAATTTTTGTGATTTTTTTAATATTGTATTTTTGGGAGTCTAACCTCTACTCTAGATTTTTATTCTTTGCTTTTTGGTATTTGTTATCAATTTCGTACCTTTGAGAATCCAATCTTCAGTACCCATTTTTACTTAGAAGTGTAATTACTGGCTTCATTGCTCTCTCCCCCTTTTGACTTTCCTTTTTCTCCCCAGGTCACCTCTGTGTCCTCCTTCCCCCTTCTCTTCTCTACTTAACTTTGTGAATCTCTCTGGGTGTTCCGGGCTGTGGAGAACACTTATGGAACTGATTACTGGCTAGATCTTTCTCTCTCCTTTTGACTCCCACTCTTCTTCTCCTGGTCACTTCTATCTCCCTCCTCCCTCTTCTCTTCTATGTGTAATTCCATGAACCTTTATGACTGTTCCAGACTGTGGAGAGCACATAGGGAATTGATTACTGGCTAGATTGCACTCTCCCCTTTTGACTCCCCCTCTTCTCCTCTTCGTACCTCTATCTCCCCATTCCGTCTTCTCTTCTCCATGTAACTCTGTGAATCTCTCTAGGTGTCCCTCACTGTGGAGAATCTTCTCACCATTAACCTAGATGTTTTATCATCAACGCTGTATGGATGGAAAAGTCTTGAGGCTACTGTAAGAATGAGACTGAAAGCCAGAGGCAGGTGGCTTAAATCCAAAACTTGAGAATACCAGAAAACTCCTGACTCCAGGGAATATTAATCAATAAGAGCTCATCCAAAAGCCTCCATACCTACACTGAAATCAAGCTCCACCCAAGAGCCAACAAGTTTCAAAGCAAGGCATACCAAGCTAATTCTCCAATAACCCAGGAACATAACCCTGAGCATTAAAATACAGGCAGCCAAAAGTCACACCAAACCCATAGACACCTCAAAACTCACTACTGGACAGTTCATTACACTCCAGAGAGAAGAAATCCACTTCTATCCACCAGAATACAGACAAAAGCTTCCCTAACCAGGAAACCTTGACAAGCCATTCGTCTAACCCCACCCACAGGGAGGAACCCCCACAATAAAGAGTAACAACAAACTTCCAGCATACAGAAAGGCCAACCTAAACACAGCAATCTAAAAATGATGAAAAGAGAAATATTCAGCAGGTAAAGGAACATGATAAATGCAAACCAAACCAAACAAAAGAGGAGGCGATAGGGAGTCTACCTGAAAAATAATTCAGAATAATGATAGTAAAAATGATCCCAAATCTTGAAAACAAAATGGAGTTACAGATAAATAGCCTGGAGACAAGGACTGAGAAGATGCAAGGAATGTTTAACAAGGACCTAGAAGAAATAAAAAAAGAGTCAATCAACGATGAATAATGCAATAACTGAGATCAAAAACACTCTGGGGGGAACCAACAATAGAATAACTGAGGCAGAAGATAGGATAAGTGAGGTGGAAGATAGAATGATGGAAATAAATGAAGCAAAGAGGAAAGAAGAAAAAAAGAACTAAAAGAAATGGGAACAGCCTCAGAGACCTCTGGGACAATGTTAAACACCCCAACATTCGAATCATAGGAGTCCCAGAAGAAGAAGACAAAAAGAAAGTCTGTGAGAAAATACTTGAGGAGATAATAGTTGAAAAATTCCCTAAATGGGGAAGGAAATAGCCATCCAAGTCCAAGAAACCCCAAGAATCCCAAACAGGATAAATCCAAGATGAAACACCCCAAGGCACATATTAATCAAATTAACTAAGATCAAACACAAAGAAAAATATTAAAAGCAGCAAGGGAAAAACAACAGCACACAAGGGGATTCCCATAAGAATAACAGTTGATCTTTCAATAGAATCTCTTCAGGCCAGAAGGGAATTACAGGACATAATTAAAGTGATGAAAGAGAAAAAACTACAACCCAGATTACTGTACCCAGCAAGGATCTCATTCAAAATGAAGGAGAAATCAAAAGAAACACAGATGTATAGAACAGTCTTTTGGACTCTGTGGGAGGAGGGGGGTATGATTTGTGAGAATGGCATTAAAACATGTATAATATCATATAAGAAATGAATCACCAGTCCAGATTCAATGCAGGATACAGGAAGCTTGGGGCTGGTGCACTGGGATGACCCAGAGGGATGGTATGGGGAAGGAGGTGGGAGAGGGGTTCAGGATGGGGAACATGTGTACACCATGGAGGATTCATGTTGATGTATGGCAAAACCAATACAATATTGTAAAGTATAAAAAAAAAAAAAGCTTTACAAACAAGCAAAAGCTGAGAGAATTCAGCACCACCACACCAGCTGTTCCACAAATGCTAAAAGGATCTTCTCTAGACAGGAAACACAGAAAAGGTGTATAAAATTGAACCCCAAACAACAAAGTAAATGGCAATGGGATCATACTTATTAATAATTACCTTAAATGTAAATGGGTTGAACGCCCCACCCAAAAGACAAAGAGTGGCTGAATGGATACAAAAACTAGACCCCTTTATATGCTGTCTACAAGAGACCACCTCAAAACAAGGGACACATACAGACTGAAAGTGAAGGGCTGGAAAAAGAGATTTCATGCAAATAGAGACCAAAAGAAAGCAGGAGTACAAATACTTTTATAATATAAAATAGACTTTGAAATAAAGGCTGTGAAAAGAGACAAAGAAGGACACTACATATGATCAAAGGATCAATCCAAGAAGAAGATATAACAATTATAAATATACATGCACTCATAATAGGAGCACCTCAATATGTAAGGCAAATGCTAACAAGTATGAAAGGGGAAATTAACAGTAACACAATAATAGTGGGAGACTTTAATATCCCACTCACACCTATGGATAGATCAACTAAACAGAAAATTAGCAAGGAAACACAAACTTTAAATGATACAATGGACCAATTAGACCTAATTGCTATCTATAGGACATTTCACCCCAAAACAATAAATTTCACCTTCTTCTCAAATGCACACGGAACCTTCTTCAGGATAGATCACATCCTGGGCCATAAATCTAGCCTTGGTAAATTAAAAAAAAAAAAAGAAAATCATTCCAAGCATCTTTTCTGACCACAATTCAGTAAGATTAGATGTCAACTACAGGAAAAATACAACCATATGGAGGTTAAACAATACGCTTCTAAATAACCAACAAATCACAGAATAAATTTTAAAAAAATCAAAATATGCATAGAAATGAGTGAAAATGAAAACACAACAATCCAAAACCTATGGGATTCAGTGAAAGCAGTGCTAAGGGCAAGGTTCACAGCAATACAAGCTTACCTCAAGAAACAAGAGAAAAGTCAAATAAATAACCTAACTCTACATCTAAAGCAACTAGAAAAAGAATAAATGAAGAACCCCAGGGCTAGTAGCAGGAAAGAAATTATAAAAATTAGGGCAGAAATAAATGAAAAAGAAACAAAGGAGACCATAGCAAAAATCAACAAAGCTAAAAGCTGGTTCTTTGAGAAGATAAATAAAATAGACAAACCATTAGCCAGACTCACCAAGAAAAAAAGGGGGAAGAATCAAATCAACAAAATTAGAAATCAAAATGGAGAAATCACAACAGACAACACAGAAATACAAACGATCATAAGAGACTACTATCAGCAATTATATGCCAATAAAATGGACAACTTGGAAGAAATGGACATATTCTTAGAAAAGTATAGCTTTCCAAAACTGAACCAGGAAGAAATAGAAAATCTTAACAGACCCATCACAAGCATGGAAATTGAAACTGTAATCAGAAATCTTGCAGCAAACAAAAGCCCAGGACCAGACAGCTTCACAGCTGAATTCTACCAAAAATTTAGAGAAGAGCTAACACCTATCCTACTCAAACTCTTCCAGAAAATTTCAGAAGAAGGTAAACTTCCAAACTCATTCTATGAGGCCACCACCACCCTAATACCAAAACCTGACAAAGATGCCACAAAAAAACAAAAACAAAAACAAAAAACTACAATCCAATATCACTGATGAACATAGATACAAAAATCCTTAACCAAATTCTAGAAAACATAATCCAACAACATATTAAAAAGATCATACATCATGAGCAAGTAGTAGTGGGCTTTCTCCCAGGGATGCAAGGATTCTTCAGTATTTGCAAATCAATCAATGTTATACACCACATTAACAAATTGAAAGATAAAAACCATATGATTATCTCAACAGATACAGAGAAAGCCTTTGACAAAATTCAACACCCATTTATGATAAAAACCCTCCAGAAAACAGGCATAGAAGGAACATACCTCAAATAATAAAAGCCATATATGATAAACCCACAGCAAACATTATCCTCAATGGTGAAAAATTGAAAGTATTTCCCCTAAAGTCAGGAACAAGACAAGGGTGCCCGCTCTCACCACTATTATTCAACATAGTTTTGGAAGTTTTAGCCACAGCATTCAGAGAAGAAAAAGAAATAAAAGGAATCCAGATTGGAAAAGAAGAAGTAAAACTTCCACTGTTTGCAGATGACATGATCCTCTATGTAGAAAACCCTAAAGACTCCACCAGAAAATTACCAGAGCTAATCAATAAATATAGTACAGTTGCAGAATACAAAATTAACACACAGAAATCCCTTGCATTCCTACATACTAACAATGAAAAAACAGAAAGAGAAATTAAGGAAACAATTCCATTCACCATTGCAACGAAAAGAATAAAATACTTAGGAATATATCTCCCTAAAGAAACAAAAGACCTATATATAGAAAACTATAAAACACTGATGAAAGAAATCAAAGATGATGCAAATAGACGGAGAAATATACCATGTTCATGGATGAGAAGAATCAATACAGTGAAAATGAGTATATTATCCAAAGCAATCCATAGATTCAATGCAATCCCTATCAAGTTACCAATGGTATTTTTCAGAGAACTAGACCAAATAATTTCACAATTTGTAGGGAAATACAAAACACTTCGAATAGCCAAAGCAATCTTGAGAAAGAAGAATGGAACTAGAGGAATCAACCTGCCTGACTTCAGGCTATACCACAAAGCTACAGTCATCAAGACAGTATGGTACTGGCACAAAGACAGAAATGTAGATCAATGGAACAAAATAGAAAGCCCAGAGATAAATCCATGCACCTATGGACACCTTATCTTTGACAAAGGCAAGAATATACAATGGAGAAAAGACAATCTCTTTAAAAAGTGGTTCTGGGAAAACTGGTCAACCACTTGTAAAAGAATGAAACTGAACATTTTCTAACACAATACACAAAAATAAACTCAAAATGGATTAAAGGTCTAAACGTCAGAACAGAAACTATAAAACTCCTAGAGGAAAACATAGGCAAAGCACTCTCTGACATAAATCACAAAAATATCCTCTATGACCCACCTCCCAGAGTAATGGAAATGAAAGCAAAAATAAACAAATGGGACCTAATTAAACTTAAAAGCTTCTGCACAACAAAGGAAACTATAAGCAAGTTGAAAAGACAGCCTTTAGAATGGGAGAAAATAATAGCAAAGGAAGCAAGTGACAAAGAATTTATTTCAAAAATACGCAAGCAGCTTCTGCAGCTCAATTCCAGAAAAATAAATGACCCAATCAAAAATGGGCCAAAGAACTAAACAGACATTTTTCCAAAGAAAACATACAGATGGCTAACAAACACATGAAACGATGTTCAACATCACTCATTATCAGAGAAATGCAAATCAAAACCACAATGAGGTACCATCTCACGCTGGTCAGAATGGCTGCTATCAAAAAGTCTACAAACAATAAAGGCTGACGAGGGTGTGGAGAAAAGGGAACCCTCTTACACTCTTGGTGGGAATGCAAACTAGTACAGCCACTATGGAGAACAATGTGAAAGTGAAATCACTCAGTCGTGTCCGACTCTGTGATCCCATGGACTGTAGCCTACCAGGCTCCTCTGTCCATAGAATTTTCCAGGCAAGAGTACTGGAGTGGGTTGCCATTTCCTTCTCCAGGGGATTTTCCCGACCCAGGGATTGAACCCAGATCTCATGCATTACGGGCAGACGCTTTACCATCTGAGCCACCAGGAAAGCCCAGAGCAGTGTGGAGATTCTTTAAAAAACTGGAAATAGAACTGCCATACCACCCAGCAGTCCCACTGCTGGGCATACACATTAAGGAAACCAGAATTGAAAGAGACACGTGTACCCAAATGCTCATTGCAGCACTGCTTACAATAGCCAGAACGTGGAGGCAACCTAGATGTCCATTGGCAGATGAATGGATAAGAAAGCTGTGGTACATATACACAGTGGAATATTACTCAGCTGTTAAAAAGAATGCATTTGAATCAGTTCTAATATGGTGGATGAAACTGGAGCCTATTATACAGAGTGAAGTAAGTCAGAGAGAAAAATACCAATACAGTATACTAATGCATATATATGGAATTTAGAAAGATGGTAACAATGACTTTATATATGAGACAGCAAAAGAGATACAGATGTAAAGAACAATCTTTTGGACTCTGTGGGAGAAGGCGAGGGTGGGATGATTTGAGAGAATAACATTGAAACATGTATATTATCATATGTGAAATAGATTGCCAGTCCAGGTTTGATGCATGAGACAGGGTGCTCGGGGCTGGTGCACTGGGATGACCCTGAGGAATGGGATGGGGAGGGAGGTGGGAGTGGGGTTCAGGATGGGGAACACATGTACACCCATAGCTGATTCATGTCAGTGTATGGCAAAAACCATTACAATATTGTAAAGTAATTAGCCTCCAATTAAAATAAATTAATTAATTAAAAAAAGAACATCAAACAAAAAAAGAGAAGAGATGGAGAAATTATAAAACAAATGAAATGGGAGTGCTGAACATGAGAGAAAAGAGTGAAACAATTTTTCTTTTATTAAATTGCTGTCTCCATGCCTTTTACCATTCAAATCAATCTTTTTTTGAAGATTCTTTCCATAACGAGCTGCTCCTGGGCCTGAAGTTTCAGGTACTTTAGCATAAAGTAGGAGAAGGAAGAAGAAAGTGAGGAAAGGCGGGGCTGGAGAAAGGACCCGTGCTTAGAGCCTTTTTCCTACTGAGAACCAGCCTTTTTGCTGCTGCGTGGAAACCAAAGGCCAGTTCAGCCACAGCTTGGTTTGGTGAGTGTTGGAGATTCGGCTCAGCTGGTGGCATTGAAGTAGGAGAAATCAACAAGATGGTAGGTTATTGGTTCCACGAAGTTCAGCTGTTCACTGTAGAACTGCTTGTTAATAACGGGAAAATCCTAGGGTCATATTCCAGTCCCCCAACAGAAATTAAGTAGAACCTCAGATCCACATCAGGCAGGGCATTTTGCAAAATTTATTCCTAGTGATTCCAAGTTGGACTTTTGTCTTTTAAAGTATGTGAAGATTTGTCTGGTACTTAGTAAGAACTATGTAAGTTTTCAATATATGTTTGTTGAATAAATTAATGACACTATATAAATTTTCATTGCATATTTTTAAAATAAAGTAGCAAATGAATACATTTTTGAATTATTGGAGAACTGTATAAATTGATTTTTTTCTGATATTAAAGCACCCATTTGGAATATACCTCTCTTCTGTTTTTCAACAACTGTATGTTTGCTCATCTCTCAATTTCCTATTATTTCTGATCTTGAAAGTGTATTCTCTGTGGAATAGAGGCTCTAAAATAAAGGTGGAAATGTAACTTTTGTCTGAGACATGGACTAATGCAAACACTAATTTCTCACAGGCCAGTCTTGTTTGGCTGTACTCAGGGTCATAGAAACTTAACCTGGGACATTTTAAGACAAATCAATCAAGGCAGAGAAAACCAGTGAGAATCACTTAGCTAACCACAATAACTATAAGACTAAGACAGAACCAAAAGAAATAAAATTCACATACTTTGTTTGTTGTTCCTCTGCCAAAATAAGTTCTCTAGACCAAATCTTGTTCACTAGAAATTTGCCCAAGGCTTACAGAAGATACAAATTCTCTTTTTCAGCTTTTATTTGTTTTCTTTCCCTAAGACATTTTATCTTTAATATGTTTTGAATCTTATCTTTGAGTTACATAGAAAGATTTCCTGTTTCCAATTACATATTTTATAAAATGAATTAAGATCTTAAGTATCTAGTTTTATATTTCCAATAAAGAAAGAAAATGAATTTATTAATAAGGTGGGATACTAACTTATAAACAGAAACCCTTTTTGTAAAAAGTGAAAACTGATTATGATTAATTCTTTTTAATTAATTGTGATTAATCTTTTAATATATTGGAAAGCTTGCATGGGAATGCTAGCTCAAAAAATAATTGCCTTATAACCTACCCTGATCATATCATGTATTACTTTATTTTTAAATATATTCCTCCTATCTCTTTAAGATAAATGCATGTGGTATATGATAACATATTACCTTAAATACTATACTATACTGTTTGTTCCCCCCAAATTATTATCTCCCCATAATTTTTTCTGCCCATGAATGAGACAGTGCATTAAAAAAACTGCAAGCTGGGAGCACAGCGAGAAAGGCTTTGTAAGTCTAGATAAATTTTCAAATAACTTTGTTAAACAAGTATCTGATGCATGTTTGGTATAACATTTGGGAGAATAGTCACACTTTCTTGGACTTAATTGTGACCATAGCCTTTTGATATAAAATCTGGGCTTTAGTGCTTAAGGTATCTTAGCTTAGACCAGTATTTTCAGTCAATAGGCAGCAATTTATATATTATTTTCCTTCCCTCTGAAATTGGTAATAAAAATGATTGCAAACAAATTTATTTTTGTAATAAAATAATAAATGTTCATGTGGAAAAATTTAGGAATTCTAAAAGAAAAGAAAATCACTTTCATCAATTATATTAATATAACTCAGGCATATTATTGACATATAGATTCCAAGTCTTTTACTTTTATTCCAAATCTTTTAAAAATATGTCTAATCATTAAAAGATAAAAATGCAAATTCATGTGTAAAAATAAAATAATAAAAAGGTGATGAAATATTAAAATTCTCTTTCCCTCTGCTCTCAGTTCACCTCCTTACTTCTTGTTCTTAGTTTTCTCTGTGAAATCATATGCTTATTGATTTGTCTTCTCTAGATTATGTTTAAATTCTTTACTATAAAATTGAAGCATTTATTCAATTTTTATCACATCAACTCCCACATTTTTTTAAATCTTTTGATTTTTTTCATTCACATTTTATTCTTCTGATGAGATTGAAGAATTAGATTAAATTTTCTAAGGCTTTGAGTCTGAAATTATTGAGTCATTCTTTATCTTATTTTAGGGTTTTATTTCTTAATTATTGAGGATGATGGTTTAAGTGTTCATGAAAGTTAGGTTCTTATTTCTGCTACTTGGCCCCCAATTAATAGAAAGTCTTGGAAAATCACTTATATTTTCTGGTTCTTAGGTTGTATGCTTATGAAATATTAGGTGTAAATTAAAGGTCTCATAGCTTTAAAATTTTACTATCTGTGGTTATTGAGAAGAGAACAGCTATTTTTCAGCTCATTCAATTAGAAGGCAATTGATTCAGTCATGGAGACTGAAGGGTTATCTCTAACACCTAAGATTTATAACTTATTTTCTCTTTTATTTTGACTATAAAAGGATGTAGATAGATATTATTTATATAACCCAATGATTGATGAAGAGTTTATTGGAGGCACACACTCTTAGGAAATATGTCACAAATAATG
Organism: Bison bison bison; assembly: GCF_000754665.1. Classification (NCBI taxonomy): domain Eukaryota; kingdom Metazoa; phylum Chordata; class Mammalia; order Artiodactyla; family Bovidae; genus Bison; species Bison bison. The sequence continues at coordinate 11,288,530 of NW_011494635.1, forward strand.
ATATTTCCAGTATTGTGCTAGAGATATTGGACTATGGAAAGCCAATTGTTTGAATATTTTCCCAAGCCTACATTCACTGTCACCATGTTAGTAGTTTGAAATTGGCCATTAGAAGTATTTATACCATGGAAATGAGTAAACAGTTACAAATCTGCTTTTTTTTTTTTTTTTCTTTCTTTTTCCAGAGAGCCCAGTGTGCAGAAAAGAATTAATTTAACAGGCCTGTGACTACTATCCTTAGAAAGACCTGCTTGCTAGGTTGGCCTTTGGTCAGTGTCTGGGAAATTGGATTTTGGGAGACTTCTCACCATTTCCTAACTGATAAGAAACCTCACTTGCCTAAACTATTTGTGCAAATGATGTGGGTTATGCAGAATTCCTGTTTCCTTCTGAGAATCTGGAATTTTGGTATTCACTAAGCAGAAGACTACCTAGAATTCCAGAAAAACCTTGGAAAAGGTAATTATCTTCACAAATAGAATGTATTTCACATGTGTTGTCCAAACTCAATATTGCAGGAATTAGGTGTGTCCTCTGTGACTATACTAGAGAGAAGGATCCTCAAGCTGGCTTCTGGTTTCTTCTGGACTTTGCCCCATGTACTATTTTCTTTTGCTGGTTTGCTGTGTACACTTTTGCTGTAATAAATCATACCTTGGAGTTCAGCTATGTGTTCAGTCCTGAACACATGAATTTTCTTAGCAAATTGCCAAACTTGGAGGTCATCTTTCTTTTTTTTTTTTTGGTGGTGGCAATTTTTTTTTTCTGTTAGAACTCTTTATTAAATATGAGACACACGGCCAAACCAAAGCAAAGAAACTGTTAGTACAATATTGGTATGATATATGGAGGTGATCTTAAGACCTTCAACACAGCCAGTATATCCACACACCACTGGTCATATTAAGAAATCTTATTCAGCCAGTAATGTGAAATGTTACCATATGAAATGTCCTGGGAAGAGTCTCATGATATACTGATAAGGAGAAACATAGAAAGGTGTAATTATGTTTGTGTGTGTGTGTTTAAAGTATAAAATTATCTGAACGATTACGTATGAAAACATTAATATGGTTACTTTTGGATGATGATACTGGGTAGACAGAATACAATATTAATACTTCCATTATACTTTGTAAAATAATAAATAAAATGAAATATTGGGATTTATAAATGACTTATTTTCCAGTAATACTGAAATAAAATACAGATTAGGCAAAATTATATTTCTGAATAGTACTATCAATAATGTATTATTTTAGAGTTCTGTATCATAGAAACTGCAAATTTGAGTCAGACATAACAAAATTTGATAGATTAAGGAGGCTTTAGAGCTAATGATAATTGACTAATAACATTGTTAATGGACATTCTGGATGTAGGACCCTTGATTAGTTCTGTAATTTGTCATGGTTTCCTGTTCCAAATGTCAAGGGGTCTTCAAGCCCTGCATTTAATTTTCCTACACAGGTAGTCAAATTTGTCTTCTCAAAGTCTGTTGGTTCAAATTTGTCAAGTCCACTGCATTTAGATTCTGGTTGTTAAGTGGTTTTTCTCTGATATAGATTTGTTAACAGAGATGGATAATTACAGGTCAACTCGGTAACAGGATAACAGGTATTCAATTAATTGATATAAGCATATTGAAATTAAAAAGTAGAACTATAGTATTTACAAAGTTGAAGTTTAGATTAAACCTAATAGCACTGTTGAATAATGACTTAAGTTTTTCTAGATTTTCCTCAATTCTGCTGCTGCTGCTGCTAAGTCGCTTCAGTCGTGTCTGACTCTGTGCGACCCCATAGACAGCAGCCCACCAGGCTCCCCCGTCCTTGGGATTCTCCAGGCAAGAACATTGGAGTGGGTTGCCATTTCCTTCTCCAATGCCTGAAAGTAAAAATTGAAAGTGAAGTCGCTCAGTCGTGTCTGACTCTTAGCGACCCCATGGACTGCAGCCTACCAGGCTCCTCCGTCCATGGGATTTTCCAGGCAAGAGTACTGGAGTGGGGTGTCATTGCCTTCTCCCTTCCTCAATTCACTAATACATAATTCAAAAGGTATTATTTTCTCCATTTACCTCAAATATTTATTGGTAAAATCATCCCCACATTCTTCCTCTTGGCCCCCACCTGCAACCCCTCAAGGAGCTATTGCATTCTAGTTAAATATTAGGTCATTATAGTTGCATTCAGGCATATTTGCACAGGAGACAGTTAAATCAGCTCCGTTACTATGTTCTATAAAACTGCATAATTACAGACCTTTCAAAGTTCATCTTATTAACTTGGGGCATGACTACTTCAAAGCAGACATGCTGCAGATCGGTTGAGTCAATATTCCCATGGTACTTTTAGCTTTCAGTCTTGGAAGGAAACAAACATATAGAGGCTCCTGGGTATGTGCTAAAGAAAGTATTAGTCATAACTAAAAATTTCACACAATCATCCAGGATTTTTAAATATCCAGATGTTGGATGCCTTATTTTATAACATTATGTGTAAACAACATATCCAGTGATAACATTTTCATATGCTAATTGAGTCAGTTTATAAATACACTCTTGTCAGGTGCAGCAGAAGCCAATTGACTTTTAAAAATTTATTTCATTATAATATATATCATATATATATACACATATGTATTTTTCCAGTATATTCATATCTAGATCACAATATCCACACCTGATACTCAAAATGGTCCTAATTTCTGACTCCTAGGTTTCTAGAAAACTCGATTCATTGGCAAAGATTTCCTTGGACATTGTAGAATAGAAGTTTAGGGATGTGAATAAGGTTAGACTTTAGCATGCTGCTGCTGCTGCTGCTAAGCCACGTCAGCCGTGTCTGACTCTGTGCAACCCCATAGACGGCAGCCCACCAGGCTCCCCCGTCCTTGGGATTCTCCAGG
>NW_011494635.1:11291536-11295147 GCF_000754665.1 Bison bison bison
ACAGCAGCCCACCAGGCCCCGCCGTCCCTGGGATTCTCCAGGCAAGAACACTGGAGTGGGTTGCCATTTCCTCCTCCAATGCATGAAAGTGAAAAATGAAAGTGAAGTCGCTCAGTCGTGTCTGACTCTTAGCGACCCCATAGACTGCAGCCTACCAGGCTCCTCTGTCCATGGGATTTTCCAGGCAAGAGTATTGGAGTGGGGTGCCATTGCCTTCTCCAGACTTTAGCATAGACTCAGGTAAACCTTAGGAAATATCTTCACTCCTCATAGAAAACACCTGTTTCATTTTCAAATTCTTTTCATCCCCTAATTGTGACTGCTCAGGAAAAACCAGAGCTGTAGTGTTGGCTCTTCTTTCCTGTTACCAGATTGATCATATTTCTTCAAGCTGACACACATTTCCTTTAGGAGTGTCAGTTTGACAGTACTACTCTCTTTAGTTAAATGAGTCTCTTCCCCTGGGAATAGAATAGGTTGGTTGTCCTCCCCACTTACCAAGGCCATGTCCACACCAAGACCATGCCATAGAACACCCAACCCTTACCATTGCCACACTCTTGTTCCTACTGTTGTCCTTTCTTCCTTTCACTGAAGAATGAGTGCACTGTCTCCTCCATCCAAACTGCTGCCATCATCCTCTGGGACTTCAACATCTCCATGTACAGCTTATTCAACCACCTGATCCCAATCCGTGAGCTCATGTTCAGGGGCTTTTTTGCTAAAATAGTTATTTTCATTTTATGTTCAAAGAATTTGTCAATAAAAGAAATCACACATTACAAATAAAACTTTCAATTGTTAATAGATGATTATTTAATCTAATTTCAAATACAGTTAGAAAATAAATAGAAGCAGTGGAAAGAAGTAACAGCAAATTGTTGTTCAGTCACCCAGTCATGTCCGACTCTTTGTGACCCCATAAACTGTAGCACGCCAGGCCTCCCTGTCCCTTACCATATCCCTAAGTTTGCCCAAGTTCATGTTCATTGTATCAGTGATGCCATCAAGCTATCTCATCCTGTGATACCCGGTCCTCCTTCTGCCCTCAATCTTTCCCAGCATGAGGGACTTTCTAATGAGTCAGCTGTTCGAATCAGATGACCATAATGCTGGAGTTTCAGCTTCAGAATCAATACTTCCAACAAGTCTTCAGGGTTTATTTCCCTTAATATTGACTGGTTTGATCTCCTTGATGTCCAAGAGACTCTCAGGAGTCTTCTCCAGCACCGCAGTTTGAAGGCATCAATTCTTCCATGCTCTGCCTTCTTCATTGTCCAGGTTTCACAACCATATGTGACCACTGGGAAGACCATAGCCTTGACTATATTGACCTTTGTCAGTGCAGTAATGTTTGCTTTTTAACATACTGTCTAGGTTTGACATAGATTTCCTGCTCAGAGGCAGCTGTTTTCTGATTTCATGGAAGCAGTCACCATCCGCAGTGATTTTATAGTCCAAGAAGAGGAAATCTGTCACTACTTCCACATTTCCCCCCTCTATTTGCCATGAAATAATGGGACCAGATGCCATTATCTTAGTTTATTATGTAGTCTTAAGCGAGTTCTTTCACTCTCCTCCTTCACCCTCATCAAGAAGCTCTTTAGTTCCTCTTCTCTTGCTGCCGTGAGTGATATCATCCATATATCTGAGGTTGTTGATGTTGAAACATGAACAGCATATACATCACCAAATAAGGCTGATGATCTACATCCAGACTTGAACAGTGCTAGGAAACCCTACAATCTGAAGTTCCAATTAGGAAACAGTCCCTGCAGTGTGTCCACCCCATACATGAGACCTCAAATTGCAGTTTTGGGGACTCCCACTTATCATCCCAGGCCACACTGTGATATCATCATCAATTTGTATACAAAAATGCAGCTCTGGATTAAAAAAAAAAAAAAAAACCTTTCACAATGTTATTTCTTTTACCTTGAAAGTAGTGAGATTTCATCAGATCCCAGGTGTTTGGCCAAATTACCAGAGGCTCAAGAGTTCCAAAACCCACTCCCATTCTTATCTAAAGTGCTGCTTGACTTGTGCTTGCAGGCAGGGACAGAATCTGGGCAGTGTCCAAGCATATCATAAGAAGGTTAGAGGCCTGCCCTCTTCCTTCTGAAGCCTAAAGAGATTCACATCCTCCCTACCTCCTCCCTACCTCAGTCACAGTCTCATGGCTGCTACCAACAAGACCTGCTGTTTCTGAAATATTGAATTAAAGTGTCCACTCTGAATGACCACATTCTATAATCGCACCTTCTCTCTCTGCTTCATTTATGTCTATAACACCCATCTGATAAAACTATAAGGCTTAGACCAACCCAGACTTTTGTCTTTGTGACCACAGTGAATTATCTGATTGTTTCTGGGAAACATACCACACATGTTCCAAATACAAAGACATGTACAGATGCAATTCTAAATGTGTTCTCTTAAAACCCATTTAGGCACTCAGCTCTCATGTGATCCTATAGGCAGCTTTCTCTTCCCTTCTCTATGAGAGCCATTTCAAATTTTATTAAAACATTTCTCCCCATTGAAATTGGTATTCTTACCTCTATAGATATTCTTACTTCTTAGTTCAAAGATAAAACAAGTTGCATCACATAAAAATAACCTCCATTTCCAGTCACTTCCCTGTTCGCACTTACATCTATAATTGACTCTGTTGACTGTTTCTTCTCTGTCTTGTTTCCATAGCTTTTTCTGTCTTCTGACTCTTGTCCAACATTATTTCACTGATTCATATTACTCCTAGATTAGTAATTAAAGAGGAAATAACAACCTACTTCAAGTACCAATTATCTTACAATAATGGCTCCATTTCTCTCTTCATTCAAGCCAAGTTTGATTTTCTCTCTTTTAAAATATTAAGGTGAAATTCACATAGCACAAAATTAATGTGTTTTAAGTGATCAATTCAGTATCTACTAGTTCATTAACAATACTGGACAACAATCACCTTGACCTAGTTCTAAGCTTTCCTACTTTTAACACTTCAACCCCACCTAAACAGTTCTTTCCAAGTTCTTCATGTATAACAGTAGGTAATCTCTTCAAGCTTAAATGATTTAAAAAATAATCTTCCTTTTTTTTGACAGCTCAAGTACATTCAACTATTCCTCCTATTAAAACCTGTTGCTTGCTTGAATTTTATTAATTAATGTCCTCATTCATTATACAAATCTTTGTTTGTTTCTCCGTTGTTAAGTCATGTCTGACTCTGCAATCCCATGGACTGAAGCATGCAAGGCTTACTTGTCCTTCACTGTCTCCTGGAGTTTGCTCAAATTTTGTCCACTGAGTTGGTGATGCTATCTAACCATCTCATTCTCTGTCACTCCCTTCTCCTCTTGCCCTCAATCTTTCCTAGCATCAAAATCAAAACCACTATGAGGTACCATTTCACACCAGTCAGAATGGCTGCGATCCAAAAGTCTACAAATAATAAATGCTGGAGAGGGTGTGGAGAAAAGGGAACCCTCTTACACTGTTGGTGGGAATGCAAACTAGTACAGCCACTATGGAGAACAGTGTGGAGATTCCTTAAAAAACTGGAAATAGAACTGCCTTATGATCCAGCAATCCCACTGCTGGGCATACACCTG
>NW_011494635.1:11295247-11360898 GCF_000754665.1 Bison bison bison
AGGTGAAATTCACATAGCACAAAATTAATGTGTTTTAAGTGATCAATTCAGTATCTACTAGTTCATTAACAATACTGGACAACAATCACCTTGACCTAGTTCTAAGCTTTCCTACTTTTAACACTTCAACCCCACCTAAACAGTTCTTTCCAAGTTCTTCATGTATAACAGTAGGTAATCTCTTCAAGCTTAAATGATTTAAAAAATAATCTTCCTTTTTTTTGACAGCTCAAGTACATTCAACTATTCCTCCTATTAAAACCTGTTGCTTGCTTGAATTTTATTAATTAATGTCCTCATTCATTATACAAATCTTTGTTTGTTTCTCCGTTGTTAAGTCATGTCTGACTCTGCAATCCCATGGACTGAAGCATGCAAGGCTTACTTGTCCTTCACTGTCTCCTGGAGTTTGCTCAAATTTTGTCCACTGAGTTGGTGATGCTATCTAACCATCTCATTCTCTGTCACTCCCTTCTCCTCTTGCCCTCAATCTTTCCTAGCATCAAGATCTTTTACAAGTGGCCAAAGTATTGGAGCTTCAGATTTGGCATCATTTATTTAACTTCCAGTGAGTATTCTGGGTTGATTTTCTGGCTTGATCTCCTTTCAGTCCAAGAGACTTTCAAGAGTCTTCTTCAATACCTTAATTTGAAAGCATCAGTTCTTCAGCACTCAGCCTTCTTTATGGTCCAGCTCTCACATTTGTACATGACTACTGGAAAAACCATAGCTTTGACTGTATAGACCTTTGCTGGAAAAGTAATGCCTCTACTTTTTAATGCACTGTCTAGGTTTATCATAGCTTTCTTTGCAAGGATTAGGTGTCTTTTAATTTCATGGCTGCAGTCATATCCACAGCGATTTTGGAGACCAAGAAAATAAAATCTGTCATAGCTTCCACTTCCCCCACCTCCATTTGCCATGAAGTGATGGGACCAGATGCCATGATCTTAGTTTTCTGAATGTTGAGTTTTAAGCCAACCTTTTTCACTCACCTTTTCACTTCCATCAGGACATTCTTTAGTTCCTCTTCACTTTCCACCATTAGAGTTGTATCATCTGCATATCTGAGGTTGTGATATTTCTCCCAGAAATCTTGATTCCAGCTTATGATTCATCCAGCCAAGCATTTCACATGATATATTCTTGCCTGGAGAATTCCATGGACAGAGGAGCCTTGAGGGCTACAGTCCATGGGGTCACAAATAGTCAGATGTGACTAGGCAACTAACACTTTCACTTTCACTATGCATATAAGTTAAATATAAATAGGGTAACAATATACACCCTTGTAATACTCCTTTCCCAATTTTGAACCAATCAGTTATTCCATGTAAAGTTGTAACTGTTGCTTCTTGCCCTCATATAGGTTTCTCAGAAGACAGGTAAGGTGGCGTGATATTCCCATCTCTTTAAGAATTTTCCAGTTTGTTGTGATACACGCAGTCAAAGGCTTTAGCATAGTCAGTGAAGCAGAAATATCTTTATAGGACAGCTATTGTTGACCCAAGAATGTGCAAGGTGCTAAGGACACATTAACATGTAAAAGTAGACTAAGATCTTCTATTGTAGTGGCAGAGGCTGCCATTAATCAGAAAATAACACCAAAACATGTAAAACTGAAACTATGACAAAACTGCAAAAGTGAGATACATGGTGCAAATGGCAGAAGATTACATTGGTGGCTAATGTTCATATAGTGCTTAAAATGTACCAGACATTTCTAAACACTTTACACATATTAACTTACTTAATATTCATAGCAAGTCTGTGATATGGATATTATTACAAGCCACACTTTCAGATGAGAAAGCTTAGATGAAACTAGTTTACTTAACATCAGTAAGGTCACATCAACCCAAATACGGTTGCAGAAGTTTGAATACAGGTAATTTGGTGTTACAAACTCTGCATATGATCATATAAACTGGAGAGGTTAGGTGGAATGGAGGGAGATTTTTCATTTTCCAAAAGTGATGATTTTTTATGCAAAGCCCTGTGGGCATGATGAAAAGTTTGTTCTTCATCTTATAAGAAAGAAAAATTTAAAATACTTTAAAATCAAGTATAATTTATAGGGTAATAGTGGGTGGACTACTATGAAAATAATTTATTGAAAAGGGACTAGAATAGTTGAAAGAAAACCCATTTAACAACCAATGCAGTAGTGAACGTATCAAAGAATGAGTGATACATGAAAGAAAGATAATGCTTGAAGAGAGAGAGAAATGGACAGACTTCAGAAATTTATAGGCTGTAAAAAATCATTGGTACTTAGTGATCAATTGGGTGTATACAATTCTTTAAAAGGTAATGTCAAGGATTACTTTTAAATGCATGATTTGTTTCACCAGTTGAGTTGAGACAGAGATTGCTTGATAAAAACCAGGTTGGAAGATGGAAGTTTGGTTTTAGACATGATAAACTTGAGAGGCCTTTGGGACATGTGGGTAGAACCCAGAGGAGAGATCTGATAGAGAAATAAATCTCTGATTATTTCTTATAGGCAATTGAAATCATGTACTATCTGAGAAGGAAAAAAAAAAGACAAAAACAAGGAGAAGACAAGAGGCTCTAAGGTACAAACCTCAAGCTCCAGCATTTAAATAGGATAAAAGAGGTTGACTAAGTGAAGGACAGAAACAAACCAACAAGCAGCAAACTTGTATACCCACATAAACAAACATAGCAAAGAAATAGATGTACATTACCTGAGCACTACTGAACAATTATTTCTATTAACAATGATGAAAATCCTACTCTGATTTACTTGAGGTTAGGATGTAGAAATGTTGGGGTTGGTTTTAGTGAGCCCCTTAAAAGCTAGTCTGATGTAAGAAAATCACAAGCCAACATTCATAGTCCACACAAAGGAAAGATTTATTAAGCAGCCAGTTAATAATTAGAAAAGCAGGGAAAAAACTAGGATTATGTTGTGCCACTAAAGTCCAGAAAAGATGTTTCCAAAAGCAGAATATTCCACAAAAGCAGTGCGCATTACTGTCTAATGCTGCTGAGAGGCCAGGAAAGACAAAGACTGAAAACTATTCTCTAAACATAATGGTGTCAAGTTCATTGAAGATTTTATTCAGATCGTCCATAAAATGTCCTTGAAACAAAGATATGGTGAGGGCCACTTGTGGTAGCACTTGCCGTCATCATAACTTCAGTTTTTTCCAGTGATGTGTTGATGAGTGTGTCTGCACCACTGGACTTTAAGTTCCAGGAGTGCAGGGGTTACATTTGCTTCACCGGCCTATGTGTTCATTTGCCACAGGACAGTGCTTACCCTAATATCTGGGTCATTGTGGGAATAGTGTAAGTGTGTTTCATATAAATGACTTGGGAAAGAAAGATTAAGTGTTAAAATAGCCCAAAATCCTATTCCACTTTGTTTTCTCTTATATTAGGCCAAAGCTCCTTTGATCACTGCTAACAGTTACTAAAAGGGCTTCATTATTTCACATGATGGTACAGATCATTGCTACGTGGGAAGTTTTGCTTTAATATTTAGAGAAAATTTTCTAATTTCATCAAAGAACAAAATACATTTTTACATTACAATGCTCTTTCATACATGATACATTCTTTCTAATTTTCAGAACTTTTTTTCTGAACATCCGTTCTCCCTGAATGTGGGAGACTGAACTTTGGATTGACTGAACTTTGATTTGACTCTCTTGGACTTTCTAATATCATAATTTCCCAACAAAGCTGTAGTCTAAATAGTTTTTTTTTCCCCAAAGAATTGATTTTATAACACTTCTTTCAGGCCCATTATACCTCATTGATTTTGATGATATATTTATCTAACAGGATGGTAGATAAAATGAACCAACTGGTGATTCTGAAAAGTTTTTCATGGTATATATTGACATTTATATTCATTTTCTTTTTTTTGGCTTCTAATACCTAGATTTCTCTCTCTCTCTCTCTTTTTTTTTTTGCCTTGGGAGTATTTGGGGAATTCCCAGGTGGTGCAATAGTAAAGAATCCACCTGCCAATGCAAGAGATACAAGAGCCACAGCTTCAATCCCTGGGTCGGGAAGATCCCTTAGAGAAGGAAACGGCAAACCACTCTAGTATTCTTACCTGGAAAGTCCCATGGACAGAGGAGCCTGGTGGGCTACACGGGGTGACCAGGAGTCACACAGGACTGAGGACAGCATAGCACATACACATATATGGGAAATAGTACATGGTTTAAGTACTGTTGTACCAGTACTGTTGTACTGGTAAAAAAAAGAACAATGTGCTCAGTGGTCTAACTCTGTAAAGCATTTCCACTGTACAAATTGTCAACATCACAACCGAAAAGAAGACAAATACTGCAAAAGAAAAGATTCATCGTGGATTGAGTAAAAGGTTAGACACTCATGATTACAGAGCAGAGAAGTACCATAAGGAAATTACACACTGAAACCCAGGTACCCTAAACCTTTCACTATTGCTTTCTCCAGAAAAAGAAGTGGCTTTTTGTGTAGCTCTCATTGATGCGCTTTGCTCTACGCACAATCCATCCTTTACTGTGCTGATAACCTGAGCACTGTGCACTTTCAGAGTCTCACCCATTCATTTTCTGCCCATTGTGTTTATCCATTCTTGTACCATCATATTAGTCTTTCCTCCCTCTGCTCTTTTTCTCACCACTCTAATATTTAACATGAACATTAGGGAGGCTTGATTTCAGGTTTGTTCCACACTGGCACACTGGAAAAGTCTCCTTTTCATGGTGAGCAGTTTGGATCACTCCAAGACAGGATTTATTTTTAAAGTTCCACATTGCATATTGTTGGCTCTCCAATATCTTCTGGCAATAAGACACCAACAAGACAGAACACATAAAAAAGAAGAAAAACACCCAAACATTTTCTTTCCCCCTTTCCGTATTCTCCTTAAGCCAAGTTTGGAATGACTTAAGGGAGGGGTTTTTCTTTCCTTTTCTTCTTTGCCTAAAACTGGCTGCTATTAGGCACCTTTTTGGATTCTGACATTTTCCTGTTGGCCTCTCCTGAGGGAATCTACAACTGAGTTCTAGCACATTTTACTTATCCAAGAAACCACTGCTTAGGGGAGAAATGGGCCTTTGGTTGAAGAACAACAGGCTCTACATTTTAAGGATTCTCTCTTTTGAGGGGAACTAACCACATTCCTTAGGATTTAAGGCTCTGCTGAGTCTTTAACCCATTCTGACCACTTCCGAGATCATAAAAAAGAAAACTGTCAGCTGTGGTTGTAAGTTTATCACCCTGTAAGGTGAATCACCACTAGTGGAAGGCAAGTGTTTGGTTTTTGAAGATGGTTATGAGCAACAAACCAAATGTCTTGAGTCTTTCTTTGAAGAGAACTATTCCCTTCTAAAGGTTACCACTGAACTTCTTTTTCTTTGTTTCTCTTTTTCTTTCATGATAGACATCTGTGTCAAAAGTACATGATCATTTGTAATGTATGTTTCCGTACCCCAACCATCCCCGGTTGTTACCACAAAGAAAGTTATGTTTGTAGATAGATTGCTTCCCAATGAAGTGTGCAGAGGTCATCACAGCCTGTGGTTTTACTCCAGTCTCAGAGCATTTGTGGGCTGAGGAATGGGACTGTGTAGTACAGTGTTTACGCACTTACCTTCTCAGTAAAATGGAGAAGAAATAAGGTAAATTCTGTTTACTAAGAAAAATTAGCTACTCAGGACAGGTATCAAAATTTTATGCAGTGTTTATACAGAATTTAACTGAGAATTTCAATTGGAAAGTGAGTTGGCAAATACTAATAAGTGAAATTTAGTTGGGATTCTACAACTGGGAGAATATCTTCTTTGTGTTTCCAACAGATTCTAAGAATCTAGAACTACATTAAACCCTCCCAAATTTTTAAAACCATCAAAGACAAAAACAAACAAGAACAAACAACCCAACAAGCAACAAACCTGTATACCCACATACACAAGCATAGCAAAGAAATAGATGTACATTACCTGACCATTACTGAACAATTCTTTCTATTAATAATGATGAAAAAATCCTACTCTGATTTACTTGAGGTTAGGATGTGGAGATGTTGGGGTCAATTTTGGTGAGCCCCTTAAGAGCTAGTCTGATGTAAGAAAATCATGAGCCAACATTCACAGTCTACACAAAGGAAGGATTTATTAAGCAGCCAGAAATCCAGACAGCTAGCAAGCTTGGCTTTATTCTGCTCACCACAGTAGAAATTACCCCAGACTTCGTTAATGCTTACTTGGTTGCAAATGCCTCACTTGTTGCTTTTACAGTGTTCCTTGGGCAATGATCCTTATTTGGAAGAGCTGTTGGCAGCACACATTTTCAAAAAAAGAATAAATTACCAAGCACCAAATACACTCATCACCACGTAACAGTGATGACAGCAAAAGCAAAACAAGGATTAGAATCGTCTGATAGTCACTCTCTTTTTTTAGCGAACAGGCTTATTTCCATAGCCATTTATAGATAGGGTCTTTATGCCTTTTCCATAACTCTATCTTAATTATTTTATCTCAGAAGGCATCAATTACATTTGTTCTGTCTTAATACTTCTTAGCCTCTAATTTTTGCCTGTTTGTGTTTTCTTCACCAAGAATTACCAGAGGAGTGGAGGTATGGAAGACACCAGCCTCACCTTCATGCCCCTGAAGACACTGGATACATTTCCAAAAACTCAGCTCAAGTGCTAAGAATAATGATCCATATCCTTATCAGGGTCTGGGTCTATTTATTTATCTCTCACTTACTGTATACCCCTGTCTCTGCACTGGAAGCTTTAAGTTGAGAACATACAATTCAGGATTCAGCTAATCAAGTGAATGTTTCTTGTTTCTGCCTGCCTGAGAATCTTTTCCCTTTTTCCATAGGGACAGCACCCTGGTTTTCCTTTGTGAGCATCATCCCTCTTCCACACTTATTATATGTGGTTTGGGTGGGTCTAACACGCTAATTCCTGCATCTCCTGAGCAAGGGGTCGGAATGGGACCTATAGCAGACTTTGTTGGTGGTCTTTCCATGTTCCTTCAGATCCCCTCTACATTTCTATGCCTGTATTTTGGCTTCTTCAGCCAGCAAAAGCATGATTGATAGAGGACTACCTTGATCTTGATGAAATCTACTGTGTCCACACACAAGGCAGGTGGGAAATATCCAAGGGGGACATTAAAATTTACCCTGAATGTAGTTTTTACCTAATAACTAGCATATGTGGGAGTATAAATACCCCAAATATACCTCAAATACTTCACTTCTTGATGGGGTAATTATTCCATGTTTGTTTTACCAGGAAATATTCTTGCAATATTAAGTGCCACTCTCTTGCTTGTACCTGACTTAACATCCCTGTATTGGCTGACTTCTTTGTCACACACTCACATTCCTTGCAACTTCCAATGAACTATTCTCACAAATATCCTTGGCTTAGGTCTACTTCTGGAGGAACCTGAACTAAGACACAACCAAGTCCTGGAAACATAAGAGCATTCCATCCCTTCAGTGACTGATTGTGGATGCAAATCTGACCAGACAGTGACAAACTCAACCCTTTATGGAACCATTGAATGAGAGGTGTTTCCTTTCTATTGAGATTCCTTAGTGTACAAAATGTAAGCTGGGGTCTCTCCCTCATGAGAGGAGTGCTTTTGAGAATAAATCCAGCACTCAAGAAAGCAGTGCCTAGAAGTGAAGAGGATGATTTTCTTGATGGGTTCAGCTATACCTGAAAGTTTGATCTACAACACGTCTCTTCAAAATTTTGCTTGTTTTTCAGTTGCTGAGTCACGTTTGACTATTAGCAATCCCATGGACTACAGCATGCCAGGCTCCTCTATCCTCCACTATCTCCTGGAGTTTGATCAAATTTATGTCCATTGAGTTGGTGATTCTACCTAACCATCTCATACTCTGCTGCCCCTTTCTCCTTTTGCCTACAGTCTTTCCCAGCAACAGGGTCTTTTCCAATGAGTCAGCTCTTCACATCAGGTGGCCAAAGTATTGGAGTTTCAGCTTTAGCATCAGTGCTTCCAATGAATATTCAGAGTTAATTTGCTTTAGGATTGATTGGTTGGAGCTCCTTTTAATCCATGGGACTCTCAAGAGTCTTCTCTAGCACGACAATTTGAAAGCATCTATTCTTCAGCACTCAGCCTTCTTTATGGTCCAACTCTCACATCTGTACATGACTACTGGAAAAACCATAGCATTGACAATATGGACCTTTGTTGGCAAAGTGATGCCTCTGTTTTTTAATATTCTGTCTAGGTTTTTCATACCTTTATTTTCAAGGAGCAAGTGTCTTTTAATTTCATGGCTACATTCACCCTCTGCAGTAATTCTGGAGCCCAGGAAGATAAAAATCTGTCATGGCTTCCCCTGTTCCTCTTCTCTTTGCTATGAAGTGATGGGACTGGATGCCATGATATTAGCTTTTTGAATGTTGAGTTTTAAGCCAGCTTTCTTACTCTCCTCTTTCACCCTCATCAAGAAGCTCTATAGTTCCTCTTTGCTTGCTGCCATGAGAGTGGTATCATGTGTATCTGAGGTTGTTGATATTTCCCTAGCAATCTTGATTTCAGCTTGTGATTTACTCATGAACCTATTTTCCTCCTCTCATCATTTTACAAGCCAAAATGAGTTGTTTCTTTTTCTTAAAACTGACAGAGCTGTGATTAATTCAGGTGAGATAGCCAGCTCCATGTTCACTTGCTTTTAATGTAGTGCTGGCCAGCAAAGAGGGGTCAGGTGCTCTGGTCTATACATTTATGATATATGTGGTGCTCAGACATTAGATCTGAATGGAAAGCAGAAGCTCTGGAATCTGAATGCTAAGGGGCTGTCTTTTCTCTACTTTTACCACAAAAGTTGAGGCAGACCATACTCTAATTTTTGTTTGGATAAAGGAGAAAAAACTGTCTGAAATATTTTATTGTTTTCTTACATGAGAATTTTTGTTGGATATAAACAGATGGTCATTGGAGAACAAAGTATTAGGTAGTGAAATTTGTCCACATGACTTAAATGACTGTCTTATTTTTTTCTTTGTAAATTGCAGGATGCATTATTTGTTTTAATTAAGCAATGTCAAAAATGGCTTTGTGACATTTTCCTTCTAGGATTTGGAACCTATACACATCAGGTTTGTGCATGAGAACCAGAAATTAAAATTGACCACAGCTAATGGGAACCTGCTCAGGCCTATTTTATAGACTCCGCTGAGTGAAGTGTTAAGAGAAAACAGGCTAAATGAAGAAGGGAAAGCCCAATTCTGCCTTTTCAACAAGATTTAATAATGTATAACCCTCAGAAAGTAACATATGATCAGAATTACAAACTCTGTTTGTTGCTTTTCTAGCATTAAGGATTTGTTAAGCACCCAAAAGGAATTTGTTTGTCTTCATATTTTTAATTCAACTTCAGTGTCTTCAATTAGAGCATGCTGTCTGAACAAATATATGGTCAAGGAGTTCTGATGCTATATCTTAAGGTGTACATACCTAATTGGAGATTTTAGGGTTGGTGGTTACAGAATGAATTCTTGTTGGCAAGGTGGCAAGTGTAAAATATCTTTCTATTTTGTTTTTATTCTGTGTATGAAGCACACAAAAACATAAGGGAATCCAGGAGATGCTTGCCTTGTTATTAGCCTTTTTCAATGTTCCCAGAAGGCATCTTCTGCTTCCATTAACTGAGTCTGTTTTTCTGGGTTCTACCTGCCTTCAAGTTTAATTTTGTGAGGTATTATGAATATTCTTCTTTGAAGACATATGGCAGCCTTCAGGTATTCCACGACTCTGAGGAAGGGCATAAAATATGCAGAATGAGATCTTTTATTAACAACTCTATTGACACTAGCAAAAAAAGGTTGGGATCCTTCTAGTTTGATCTCTGGAGACTGCTTTTTCCTTTAGGATATATATACATATATATATATATATATATATTTTTCAGAACTCAGTGGCCAGCTGCAGTTGTATGTGTTTAATTTTTTAAAGTTTTTTTTTTTAATTAAACTTTTAAAAAATGTTTTTCTGTTTACTCAGTTGGTTCTCCTACATTGGACTTATCTCCATTATACATGTGGTCCCATCCTGGGTTTGTCTTTTTTCCTATGGCTGAAACTTCCCAAAGATACAGTCCTTTAAAAAAAATAAGTTATGCCCTAAAGTCAAAGAAAGCAGCTCAGGACTTGGTTGTTCGTAATTCAGTTGTAAATATATTTAGTGGAGAGATGTTCTATCAATTATCCACTGATTTGCAAAAAAAGGCCTCAAAACTTGATGGATTCAGACAGGATGTATTGCTTATTAAGATTATGTGGGTTGCAGAGTAGTTCTTCTGATGCTTTCACCTGGGCTCACTCCAATGGCTGCATTTATTTGTGGGTTGGCTGCAGTTAGAGCGTATACAGTAGCCTCATCTGTCTTAGAAACAAGGAAAATGAGAGTAGTAAATGCCTGCAAAACACTCAGCAGCTGCTTTCTTTGAGTTAACAGGTGTGAGCCTGGAGAAATGGCCCAAGTACAACTGTCTCATCCCGATTTATGGAACACAGGAATGTTTAAGCTTAAGTAGCAGATCAGTTGTAAAATAATTACATTATTGGAGGTGTTATAAGTTAGAGCCTCATCCTAAATTTTCGGCAAAGATTAACAAAGTCATCTGGAGTAAGGAGGTGTTTTGCTGAAATATTTACTTTCATTTTAGGATAAAAGGACTCATTAACAAAAGAAATCACTCATTACACACAAATAATTCCAATTTCTATAGATTATTTGGCTTAATTTCAATACACAATTATTAAAAGAAAAGAAATAGAAACAATAGAAGTAACAGCTTGCATGTGCGCATGTGTGCACAGTTGTTCAGATATATCCAATTCTTTGTGATTCCCATGGACAGTAGCCCTCCAGGCTCCACTGTCCATGGAATTTTCCAGGCAAGAATACTGGAGTGGGTTGCCATTTCCTCCTCCAGGGGATCTTCCTCACCCAAGGAACTGAACTCAAGTCTCCTGCATCTCCTGCATTGGCAGGTGCATTCTTTACCACTGAGTCACCTGGGAAGCCCCAAGGAACAGTGTTCAGTTCAGTTCAGTTCAGTTCAGTCGCTAAGTCATGTCCGACTCTTTATGACCCCATGAATTGCAGCACACCAGGCCTCCCTGTCCATCACCAACTCCCAGGGTTCTCTCAAACTCACATCCATCGAGTCAGTGATGCCATCCAGCCATCTCATCCTCTGTCATCCCCTTCTCCTCCTGCTTCCAATCCCTCCCAGTATCAGAGTCTTTTCCAATGAGTCAACTCTTCACATGAGGTGGCCAAAGTACTGGGGTTTCAGCTTTAGTATCATTCCTTCCAAAGAACACCCAGGACTGATCTCCTTTAGAATGGACTGGTTGGATCTCCTTGCAATCCAAGGGATGCTCAAGAGTCTTCCCCAACACCACAGTGTATACATCACCAAATTGGGCTGACAACATATATCCAAACTTGGACAGTGAACGAAAGTCCATTGTTAGCAGCAATCTGGAGTCCCAATTGGGAAAGGGTCTCAGGTGGTGCATGCACCCCACAAGTGAGACTTCAAATTGCAGTTTTGAGGGTCCCTGCTTATAATCCCAGCCCTCAAATTGATATTGTCATCAGTTTATGTGCAAAAATGAAGCTCTGGTTTAACTTTTACAATGGTGTTTGTTTCACTTTGTCAGTCATAAGACTTCTTAGACCCTGGGAGGTTGGCCAGACCTCCAAGAGCTCAAGAATTCCAACACTCATTCCCTTTCTTATCTAACATGCTGCCTGATTTGTTGTGCTTGCAAGTGGGCACAAAACCTGGGCAGTGTCCAGGCAGATTAGAAGCAGGTCAGTGGGCTGCTTTCCTGTTTCTGAAGCCTGATAAAGACTTCCTCCATTTTAATATTCCTAATAGGAGGCTTGCTTTCTTCTGAGGGGTCAGAAAGTAGAGGGTATTAGGAAATGAAAAGGGTAACAATTTGGCTCTCTGCAAATTATATCTTAATAAAGCTGTTATTAAGAAAACTAAATAACATAATGAAACGATTGGCTTTAAAAAAATTAAAATTGCTTATTTGTAGCATTTGCCATCTTCTGCCATTGTGTAAATCTTCTACACTGGTCAATATCAACCATTTGTTCAGATTGGGAAAACATGTGCACAGTGAACTCTTATGAGCCTGGACAAGTCTGCTCTAGCACACTAATCAGGAATACTTTTTTTAAAAAAAATTGAGCATTACCAGGAAATGGAAAAGAAGTTTATGGCTTCTAAACACATTGGAGGAATGATATTTGAACATGTGGATGGGAGATAAGACAGAATCATTGGTGAAATCTTTTACTACCTATGAAGGAAAATCTCCAAGCATTCTTGAAATGAAGATCCAAATGCACACACACACACAAAACAAGCACAATGCACAAAAGAGAGGAAATAAAATAAAAATGTTAATTTTGTTCCCAAACTCCTTTTTAGATCATGAACTAAACAAATTAGGTCCTGGGTTTGGTTAATCAGCACCTCTGGGAGATTAGACCAGAGGTGGGATGTGGCAGGAGATGCACACTTTATGAAAGATGCCTAAGGACATTGATGAAATGGAAAAAGCTTGATGAAGAATTAAGGAAAGTACATGGCTCTGGTTTTAGCCCAACTCTGTAACCTTGAACATTTGACTTATACACGTTCTAAACTTTGAAACAGCATAGACCTAACATAAGCAGAAGAGATTAAGAAGAGGCAGCAAGAATACACAGAATTGTAAAAAACAAAAACAAACAAAAAAAACCCCCCAGGTTTCAATGACATGGGTAACCATGATAGTGTGGTCAGTCACCTAGAGCCAGACATCCGGGAGTGTGAAGTCAAGTGGGGCTTAGGAAATATTACTACAACCAAAGCTAATGGAGATGATGGAATTCCAGATGAGCTACTTCAAATCTTAAAAGATGATGCTGTTAAAATGCTGCATTCATATGTCAGCAAAGTTGGAAAACTCAGCAGTGGCCACAGAACTGGAAAAGGTAGTTTTCTTTCCACTCCCAAAGAATGTCAATATCAAAGAATGTTCAAACTACCATACAGTCCAGTTCAGTTCCATTCAGTCACTCAGTTGTGTCCGACTTTTTGGGACCCCATGAACTGCAGGCCTCAGCACACCAGGCCTCCCTGTCCATCACCTACTCCTGGAGTCCACCAAAACCCATGTCCATTGTGTCAGTGATGCCATCCAACAATCTCATCCTCTGTCATCCCCTTCTCCTCCTGCCCTCAATCTTTCCCAGCATTAGGGTCTTTTCAAATGTCAGCTATCTGCATCAGGTAGCCAAAGTATTGAAGTTTCAGCTTCAACATCAGTCCCACCAATGAACACCCAGGACTGATCTCCTTCAGAATGGACTAGTTGGATCTCCTTGCAGTCCAAGGGACTCCCAGGAGTCTTCTGCAGCACCACAGTTCAAAAGCATCAATTCTTCAGCACTCAGCTTTCTTCACAGTCCAACTCTCACATCGATACATGACCACTGGAAAAACCATAGCCTTGACTAGATGGAACTTTGTTGGCAAAGTAATGTCTCTGCTTTTTAATATGCTGTCTAGGTTGGTCATAACTTTCCTTCCAAGGAGTAAGCATCTTTTAATTTCATGGCTGAAATCACCATCTGCAGTGATTTTGGAGCCCAGAAAAATAAAGTCAGCCACTGTTTCCACATCTATTTCCCATGAAGTGATGGGACCGGATGCCATGATCTTCGTTTTCTGAATGTTGAGCTTTAAGCCAACTTTTTCACTCTCCTCCTTCACTTTCATCGAGAGGCTCTTTAGTTCTTCTTCACTTTCTGCCATAAGGGTGGTGTCATCTGCATAACTGAGGTTATTGATATTTCTCTCGGCAATCTTGATTACAGCTTGTTCTTCCTCCAGCCTGGCATTTCACATGATGTACTCTGCATATAAGTTAAATAAACAGGGTGACAATATACAGCCTTGACGAACTCCTTTTCCAATTTGGAACCAGTCTGTTGTTCCATGTCCAGTTCGAACTGTTGCTTCCTGACCTGCATACAGATTTCTCAAGAGGCAGGTCAGGTGGTCTGATATTCCCATCTCTTTCAGAATATTCCCGAGTTTATTGGGATCCACACAGTCAAAGGCTTATCATAGTCAAAAAAGCAGAAACAGATGTTTTTCTGGAACTCTCTTGCTTTTTCGATGATCCATCAGATGTTGGTGATTTGATCTCTGGTTCCTCTGCCTTTTCTAAAACCAGACTGAACATCTGAAAGTTCACGGTTCATGTATTTCTGAAGCCTGGCTTGGAGAATTTTGAACATTACTATACCCCATGTCCAAGGTAAAAGAAACACAAGTAAGATGGTAGGTGCTGAGAGAGGGCATCAGAGGGCAGACAGACTGAAACCACGATCACAGATAACTAGCCAATCTGATCACATGGACCACAGCCTTGTCTAACTCAGTGAAACTAAGCCATGCCATGTGGGGCCACCCAAGATGGATGGGTAATGTTGGAGAGGTCTGAAAGAATGTGGTCCGCTGGAGAAGGGAATGGCAAACCACTTCAGTTTTCTTGCCTTGAGAACCCCATGAACAGTATGAAAAGGCAAAAAGATAGGACACTGAAAGATGAACTCCCCAGGTCGGTAGGTGCCCAATATGCTACTGGAGATCAGTGGAAGAATAACACCAGAAAGAATGAAGGGATGGAGCCAAAGCAAAAACAACACCCAGTTTTGGATGGGACTGGTGATAGAAGCAAGGTTCGATGCTGTAAAGAGCAATATTGCATAGGAACCTGTAATGTTAGGTCCATGAATCAAGGCAAATTGGAAGTGGTCAAACAGGAGATGGCAAGAGTGAACATAGACATTCTAGGAATCAGCGAACTAAGATGGACTGGAATGGGTGAATTTAACTCAGATGACCATTGTATCTACTATTGTGGGAGGAATCCCTTAGAAGAAATGGAGTAGCCATCATAGTCAACAAAAGAGTCCAAATTGTGGTACTTGGATGCAATCTCAAAAAGACAGAATGATCGCTGTTTATTTCCAAGGCAAATGATTCAATATCACGGTAATCCAAGTCCATGCCCTGACCAGTAACGCTGAAGAAGCTGACATTGAACGGTTCTATGAAGACCTACAAGACCTTCTAGAACTAATACTCAAAAAATATGTCCTTTTCATTATAGGGAACTGGAATGCAAAAGTAGCAAGTCAAGAAACACCTGGAGTAACAGGCAAATTTGGCCTTTGAGTACAAAATGAAGCAGGGCAAAGGCTAACAGAGTTCTGCCAAAAGAATGCACTGGTCATAGCAAACACCCTCTTCCAACAACACAAGAGAAGACTCTAACCATGGACATCAGCAGATGGTCAACACCGAAATCAGATTGATTATATCCTTTGCAGCCAAAGATTGAGAAGCTCTATACATACAGTCAGCAAAAACATGACCGGGAATGGACTGTGGCTCAGATCATGAACTCCTTATTGCCAAATTCAGACTTAAATTGAAGAAAGTGGGGAAAAACTCTAGACCATTCAGGTATGACCTAAACCAAATCACTTATGACTATACAGTGGAAGTGAGAAATAGATTTAAGGGACTAGATCTGATAGTCAGAGTGCCTGATGAACTACGGACAGAGATTCATGTACAGGAGACAGGGAGCAAGACCATTCCCAAGAAAAAGAAATAGAAAAAAAAAAAAAAAAACTACCATACAGTTGAGTTCATTTCACACATTAGGAAGGCAATGCTCAAAATCCTTTAAGCTAGGCTTCAGCAGCACATGAACTGAGAATTCTATGTACAAGCTGGATTTAGCAAGGAAATCCAACCAGTCCATTCTGAAGGAGATCAGCCCTGGGATTTCTTTGGAAGGAATGATGCTAAACCTGAAACTCCAGTACTTTGGCCACCTCATGCGAAGAGTTGACTCGTTGGAAAAGACTCTGATGCTGGGAGGAATTGGGGGCAAGAGGAGAAGGGGATGACAGAGGATGAGATGGCTGGATGGCATCACTGACTCGATGGACATGAGTCTGAGTGAACTCCGGGAGTTGGTTATGGACAGGGAGGCCTGGCGTGCTGCGATTCATGGGGTCACAAAGAGTGGGACACGACTGAGCGACTGATCTGATCTTATCTGATCTGAGGACCCAGAGATCAAATTGCCACCATCTGTTGGATCATAGAAAAAGCAAGAGAATTTTAGAAAAACATTTACTTCTGCTTCATTGACTATGCTAAAACAATTGTGTAAATCACAACAAACCTTGGAAAATTCTTAAAGATATGGGAATATCAGGCCACCTTACCTGTCTCTAAGAAACCTCTATGTAGGTCACAAAGCAACGGCTAGAAATGGACATTGAACAACTAACTCAAAATTGGAAAAGGATTATATCAATGCTGTATATTGTCACCCTGCTTATTTAACTTATATGCAGAGTAAATTATGTGAAATGCTGGGCTGGATAAATCACAAGCTGGAATCAAGATTACTGGGAGAAATATCAACAACCTCAGCTATACAGATGATATCACTCTAATGGCAGAATCTAAGATGAACTAAAGAGCCTCCTGATGAGGGTAAAAGAAGAATGAGAAAGCTGGCTTAAAACTCAACATTCAAGAAACTAAGATCATGGTATTTTGTTCCATCACTTCATGGCAAATAGATGGGGAAGCAGTGGAAACAGTGACAGACTTTATATGTTTGGGCTCCAAAATCCCTGCAGATACTGACCGCAGCCATGAAATTAAAAGACACTTGCTCCTTTGAAGGAAAGCAATCACAAACCTAGATAGCTTATTACAAAGAAAAGCCAAAACTTTGCCAACAAAATCTGCATTATCAAAGCTATGATTTTACCAGAAGTCATGGTTTTTCCTGTGGTCATGTATGGATGTGAGAGTTGGACTGTGAAGAAGGCTGAGTGCTGAAGAATTGATGCTTTTGAACTGCGGTGCTGGAGAAGACTTGAGAGTCCCTTGGACTGCAAGGAGATCCAACCAGTCCATTCTGAAGGAGATCAACCTGGGATTTCTTTGGAAGGAATGATGCTAAACCTGAAACTCCAGTACTTTGGCCACCTCATGTGAAGAGTTGACTCATTGGAAAAGACTCTGATGCTGGGAGGGATTGGGGGCAGGAGGAGAAGAGGACAACAGAGGATGAGATGGCTGGATGGCATCACTGACTCGATGGACGTGTGTCTGGGTGAACTCCAGGAGTTGGTGATGGACAGGGAGGCCTGGTGTGCTGCGATTCATGGGGTCGCAAAGAGTCGGACACGACTGAGCAACTGAACTGACTGATGCATGGATGTAAGAGGTGGACCATAAAGAAGGTTGAATGTTAAAGAACTGATTCTTTCAAACTGAGCTGCTGGAGAAGACTCTTGAGAGCCCCTTGGATTGCAAGGAGATCAAATCAGTCAATCCTAAAGGAAATCAACGTTGAGTATTCATTGGAAGGACTGATGCTGAAGCTGAAGCTCCAATACTTTGGCCACCTAATGTGAAGGGCTGACTCATTGGAAAAGACTCTGATGCTTGAGGCAATATGAGAAAGGGGCATCAGAGGATGAGATGGTTAGATAGCATCACCCACTCAATAAACATGAGTTTTAGCAAACTCTGGGAGATACTGAAGGACAGGGAAGCCTGCTGTGCTGCAGTCCATGTGGTCACAAAGAGTCAGACATGACTGAACAACAGCATGCTTTGAGTCACTTCTCTGCCTATCTTGCTGTGTAAATATATCCCAAAGTAACAACGATCACATGAAGACAATCATGCTAAGGCAATAACGGATTTCTCTATTTTTGGCATAGAATCCAGGACAATCAATCAGAGAAGAGGAGTGTTGCACTGGCTTGACCTAAAACAATGGGGAAGGAGAGCATACAGTTCTCAGAAACCTCTTTGTCAATGATAGATATTGGTCCCATGAGGGGACATGATGTCTTGGCCACAAGTGCGGCATTATACAAGGTAAACCAGCATGGGATAGGAGGAAATAATGCCTTCAAACTGATCCTGGATCAGATGGTGATGGTGTGGCTTGGCTCACAGTGAGAGCAAGCAGAGTGGCTCTACTTCCCTCAGGGAAATAGAATAGAAGTGTTGACTGAAGTCCAACCCACCCTCACCCCAGCCTCCTACACTGGTGTTTCCTTGTCAAGTGGAGATAGTGTTCATAGGGATCTGATGACAATTTATTTCCAATGGAATTATTTTCCCTCTGAGATATTTTTCTTAAGTGCAGATTACATATGCCATTTCTGTGATGTTTCTTCCTTAAACAGCTAATTAAGCAACAAGTTTTAACCCAAATTCTAGAAGCATATCCTATGAAGTTGCTCAAAATTGATACATTGACAAAGTCAAACATGGTTAGGCCCAAATTATCAAACATCTATTTATCTTCAGTTCAGTTCAGTTCAGTTCAGTCGCTCAGTCATGTCCGACTCTTTGCAACCCTATGAATCGCATCACGCCAGGCCTCCCTGTCCATCACCAATTCCCGGAGTTCACAGAGACTCACGTTCATCGAGTCAGTGATGCAATCCAGCCATCTCATCCTCTGTCATCCTCTTCTCCTCCTGCCCCCAATCCTTCCCAGCATCAGAGTCTTTTCCAATGAGTCAACTCTTCACAAGAGGTGGCCAAAGTACTGGAGTTTCAGCTTTAGCATCACTCCTTCCAAAGAAATCCCAGGGCTGATCTCCTTCAGAATGGACTAGTTGGATCTCCTTGCAGTCCAAGGGACTCCCAGGAGTCTTCTGCAGCACCACAGTTCAAAAGCATCAATTCTTCAGCACTCAGCTTTCTTCACAGTCCAACTCTCACATCCATACATGACCACTGGAAAAACCATAGCCTTGACTAGATGGACCTTTGTTGGCAAAGTAATGTCTCTGCTTTTCAATATGCTATCTAGGTTGGTCATAACTTTCCTTCCAAGGAGTATGCGTCTTTCAATTTTATGGCTGTAGTCACCACCTGCAGTAGGGTTCCTTAAAAATCGTCATTAAATACTAAAGTGGGTCTCTTTAGCACCTGTGTTCCATTTCAGATAACGTTCTGAACTGGTCTTTGAAAACTGAATTACATTAAACTCTCTTATTTTTCTTCTTCTGGACTCATGGTTCACCATCACATCCTTCATTAGGACTTTGGCTTTGCCACTTTGTGGAATCAAGTGCAGAAGTGCTGCCCTGACCTTTCAGTTCTGCCTTCAGAGATACAAATGACTGCCCAGGAACACCAGCCAAACCCATTTATTCATGTAACAGCTATATATGCTTCTATTTCTTCAGCACAAGCTTTTATGGCCACCTCGTGGCTTTTGGATGCCACTAAGTGTGATGGCATCTTGGTTTCTTTCTTGACACATTATTTAAAGAAACAGTTGTATGCATGTAAAGTCCATCAATGGGAATAGTTATATTCCTGAGGGTCTATGAGAACTGTGAAAATTTAAGACATTTCATAAGAATGGGGATCCTATCTATTTATCATGGCCTCTAATAGAGGAGGGAGGTCTGTCTTGAGAGATTTCAATTTCAACTCTAGACTACTGGACTGTACTTGAAAGTATCTTCACTAGGAAAGTGATTTCAAAAACGTTTAGTTATCTCTTTGCCATGATGTGTCCAGCATCAAAACCAGATGGTCTGTGTCAATGACCAGATGAGTATGAGGGACTGGTCATAACCAACTTAGTTATGCTTTTAGTTCAAGGCCTTTCTAAAATAAAAGAATTAGCTCTTCAAGAGGAGTGATTCCTCCATCCTCATTCAAGAAAAAGTCCAATTCAAACTTCATCTCTTTTCTTACTCTAAAGTATATTTTGACCACCCATCATTTTGGTCTTTGGAACCAACCTCTGTATCTTGCTGATAATAGACTCTAAAAAAGCAGGTACATTTAACAGTGACTAGAAAGCCTAGTACTCTTGCCTAGAAAATCCCATGGGCAGAGGAGCCTGGTAGGCTGCAGTCCATGGGGTCCCTAAGAGTCGGACACAACTGAGCGACTTCACTTTCACTTTTCACGTTCATGCATTGGAGAAGGAAATGGCAAC
The DNA here is from genome assembly GCF_000754665.1 of Bison bison bison. Taxonomy (NCBI): domain Eukaryota; kingdom Metazoa; phylum Chordata; class Mammalia; order Artiodactyla; family Bovidae; genus Bison; species Bison bison. Next base: position 11,315,385 of record NW_011494635.1, read on the forward strand.
CCACTCCAGTGTTCTTGCCTGGAGAATCCCAGGGATGGTGGGGCCTGGTGGGCTGCTGTCTATGGGGTCGCACAGAGTCAGACACGACTGAAGCAACTTAGCAGCAGCAGCAGCAGCAAGTACCCTGATGGCTGTAAAAGTCTGAGAAGGCTTCAGGTATTCATAATAAATGAATTTCCACAACCTCAAAAGGGAGTTGAACATAAAGTTCATTGTCAAGTTAAATTCATCTGTTCTTTGGTTTTGTAATTATATTTGGCCTGTGTAATGTCCCTACAGTATTTCAGCCCTAAATGAACCATATCTTCTACTATCTTCAGCTTATGGGATAATTATCTATTTCAAAGATACTTTGATCCAGTCTTCCATAAGCTTATGATCTGAGATGTCCTAACCCAACTACATTTCAGGGGTTGGGCAATGTGTGATTAGAACCATGATTGGGGAAACCAGTACCATGGCCTTGCAGGTATGGCCTCAGTCAGGGACTCATAGCCTTGAGATTTAGAAATTAATAAGACATCTTCTGGGTTGGGAACCAGAAGAGGCAGTGGGATCAAACCCAGATGCTCACAGAACGAAAGATAAGATTTGAATTTAAATAAGAATGGGGAAAATCTGTGGGGTTGGTTTTAAAAGCTGTAGCTTAGTCATGGAAAGCCACAGAAGAAACTAGTAATGCTGAAAACTGGCCCTGGATTAGGGTACGGGATACATGGTCTTGCTGTACCCATTTAACAGAGTCTTTCCTTAAGAGAGGTATGTGGGACCTGATTCTTGAAGATGATGTCTAATAGATGGTTTCTTCATTTTGAGCAAAACAGGGTATTAAATAGGCACCTCTAAACTCTACAATGGTGAATGGGAATCCTGAATTAGGATGAAAACAGCCATATCAATATGTAGTTTATCTATCTCTTCAGTTCAGTTGCTCAGTCGTGTTTGACTCTTTGCGATCCCATAAATTGCAGCACGCCAGGCCTCCCTGTCCATCACCAACTCCTGGAGTTCACCCAAACTCACGTCCATCGAGTCAGTGATGCCATTCAGCCATCTTATCCTCTGTTGTCCCCTTCTCCTCCTGCCCCCAATCCCTCCCAGCATCAGAGTCTTTTCCAATGAGTCAACTCTTCGCATGAGGTGGCCAAAGTATTGATTGGAGTTTCAGCTTTAGCATCAGTCCTTCCAAAGAATACCCAGGACTGATCTCCTTCAGAATGGACTGGTTGGATCTCCTTGCAGTCCAAGGGACTCTCAAGAGTCTTCTCCAAAACCACAGTTCAAAAGCATCAATTCTTCGGTGCTCAGCTTTCTTCACAGTCCAACTCTCACATCCATACATGACCAGTGGAAAAACCATAGCCTTGACTAGATGGACCTTTGTTGGCAAAGCAATGTCTCTGCTTTTGAATATGCTATCTAGGTTGGCCACAACTGTCCTTCCAAGGAGTAAGCGTCTTTTAATTTCATGGCTGCAGTCACCATCTGCAGTGATTTTGGAGCCCCCAAAAAATAAAGTCTGCCACTGTTTCCACTGTTTCCCCATCTATTTGCCATGAAGTGATGGGACCAGATGCCATGATCTTCGTTTTCTGAATGTTGAGCTTTAAGCCAACTTTTTCATTCTCCTCTTTCACTTTCATCAAGAGGCTCTTTATTTCTTCATCACTTTCTGCCATAAGGGTAGTGTCATCTGCATATCTGAGGTTATTGATATTTCTTCTGGCAATCTTGATTCCAGCTTGTGCTTCTTCCAGCCCAGCATTTCTCATGATGTATTCTGCATATAAGTTAAATAATCAGGATGATGGTATACAGCCTTGACCTACTGCTTTCCCGATTTGGAACCAGTCTGTTGTTCCACGTCCAATTCTAACTGTTGCTTCCTGGCCTGCATACAGATTTCTCAAGAGGCAGGTGAGGTGGTCTGGTATTCTCATCTCTAAGAATTTTCCAGAGTTTGTTGTGGTCCACATGAAGGCTTTGGCATAGTCAATAAAGCAGAAGTAAATGTTTTTCTGGAATTCACTTGCTTTTTTGATGATTCAGTGGATGTTGGCAATTTGATCTCTGCTTCCTCTGCCTTTTCTAAACAACTTGAATGTCTGGGAGTTTACGGTTCATGTACTGTTGAAGCCTGGCTTGGAGAATTTTGAGCATTATTTTTCTAGTGTGTGAGATGAGTGCAATTGCATGGTCGTTTGAGCATTCTTTGGTATTGCCTTTCTTTGGGATTGGAATGAAAACTGACCTTTTCCAGTCCTGTGGCCACTGCTGAGCTTTCCAAATGTGCTGGTATATGGAGTGCGGCACTTACACAGCATCATCTTTAGGATTTGAAATAGCTCAACTGGAATTCTATTGCCACCACTAGCTTTGTTTGTAGTGATGCTTCTTAAGGCCTACTTGACTTCACGTTCCAGGATGTCTGGCTATAGGTGAGTGATCACACCATTATGATTATCTGGGTTGTGAAGACCTTTTTGTATAGTTTTTCTGTGTATTCTTGCCACCTCTTCTTAATATCTTCTACTCCTGTTAGGTCCATACCATTTCTGTCCTTTATTGTGCCCATCTTTGCATGAAATGTTCCCTTGGTATCTCTAGTTTACTTGAAGAGATCGCTAGTCTTTCCCATTCTATTGTTTTCCTCTATTTCTTTGATTGATCAAAGAGGAAGGCTTTCTTGTCTCTCTGTGCTATTCTTTGGAACTCTGCATTCAAATGGGTATATCTCTCCTTTTCTCCTTTGCCTTTTACTTCTCTTCTTTTCACAGCTATTTGTAAGGCCTCGTCAGACAACCTTTTTGTCTTTTTGCATTTTCCCCCCACTTGGGGATGTTCTTGATTACTGCCTCCTGTACAGTTTCATGAACTTCTGTCCATAATTCTTCAGGCACTCTGTCTATCAGATCTAATATAAAGTATAAACATTAAACCATTTTCCTGAGTTTTCCTTAGTTTAGTCCTGTTGATTTATGACTGAGTTTTGTGTTGTTGTTCATTCACTAAGCTGTGTATGACTCTTTTTGACCCATGGACTGCAGCACTCCAGGCTTCCCTGTCCTTCACTGTCTCCCAGAGTTTGCTCAAACTCATGTCCATTGAATCAGTGGTGCCATCCAACCATGGAACACTATATTTTTTAGAGTATGAGGAGCTACTATAGAAAACAAGAGAGGTGCTAAATGCTGAAGACATTGGGTCTCGATTATGTTTCAAAAATATTTACGCCTCTATTACCATCTTTATGTATAAGGGTTACACTTTGGAGGAAAAATTCTGTTATTAAAAGCAACCAGTTAGAAGACCATAAGCTAAGTTATTACCACCTGAAAGACTTGAATGTTTGAATTTTCTCAGAAATTGTGACTGTTACAGCCTATCATCTCTCATCTCTTTAAAAAAAAAAAAAAAAAAGAGTCCTAGCCCCAGTTAATACCTTTAAGGAATGACTGTTGTCCTTGAGGAACAAAGTCTTGTGGATTAAAAAAGACCTTATTTTTCACACAACATAATAGCATGTCCCCAGGTGATAAATTTTCTATAAATAATATTTCAATAGAAGTGGTTTATTAGATGATGAGGAAGATTAATCAAAGTGGCTAAGACAGGCTATAAATATAAGACTGTATCTTTGGAGACCAAGTCCTAGAGACCTTTACCTTTCCCTGTTAAATTTTCTCTGACAGCATACCTCTTAATACATTTAGCAATTTAAAGAGAAAAAATTACTTCTTTACATTATGGAATGAACACAAGGTTCAGACTGCATGCTGTCTAGGTAAGAACTGGCATGCTGTCCTTGGCGATATCATTTGGATGGACACCATGGATTACCTGGGCTTGTCATTTACTGATCTCACTTTAAAAAAAAAATTAAAAGATTCAGACACCAAAATGGCTGATGTTTATCTCTGGAGGTCCCCCCAACCCAACCAATCTAAGACCTTTTAGAAAATCACAGTAATCTTGCCCAGTGGGGGCTTTGAATTTCCACATGACCTGATCTGGGGGCTCAGATTATTATCATCTACATGTCAAGTTGTGTCAAGATCCTATTAAGGATCTGGGTTACAGCAGAAATAATTTGGCCCTAAAACTTAGAATTTTAAATAATTGCATGCTATCTGCTCTATATGTATTTACCTGCAGTTGTTTTCACTAATGTAATGTTCCAGTGGTTTCAAATGACACTAACAAATAAACATGCTACTCTATATTCCAAGCTGATATATACCACTCATCACACTATTTTATTGTTTCAAATTCAATGCATCAAAAAAGATCAGCTCTGAACTCTTACTATTCCTCTTGTCATTTATGGTTGTATTTTTGGTGGGTGGAGTGGGGGTGGAGTATTAACATATAATTTAGATTTAGCACACTTTTGGTTTCCACATTTCTTATAGGGTGATTTAATAAAATAGTTAAAGAAAGAAATTGAATTAAAAATAAAAGAAATAATTTATTTAATAAAATAATTAAAGCTGAGCATCAGAGAATTGATGCTTTGGAACTGTGGTGTTGGAGAAGACTCTTGAGTCCCTTGGACTGCAAGGAGATCCAACCAGTCAATTCTAAAGGAAATCAGTCCTGAATATTCATTGGAAGGATTGATGCTGAAGCTGAAACTCCAATATTTTGGCTACCTGATTTGAAGAACTGACTCACTGAAAAAACTCTGATGCTGGGAAAGATTGAAGGCAGGAGGAGAAGGGGATGACAGAGGATGAGATGGTTGGATGGCATCACTGACTCAATGGACATGAGTTTGAGTAAACTCCAGGAGTTGGTGACGGACAGGGAAGCCTGGGTGCTGCAGTCCATGGGGTCACAAAGAGTTGGACACGGCTGAGTGACTGAACTGAACTGAAAGGAAGAAAAGACAAAACAAAACAAAACCACCCTTTTCTACTTCTTTCAACTCAAGCCAACTGTGGTTAATTTATCATTGTTTCTGAATCTGTTTATTTATACATTAGAATCAACTTTTCAAAGAAGGAAAGCATCTTGTATTTAAGATAACTCTATGTTGCCATATTTTCAATAGATTTGGTTAATTTCTAGTAATAGAATCATTCTGTGCTTTCAAAATTTAAAATTGTCTGACTGACTGTGGCACCCAAACAGGTCAGGCTATCTCTCTCAAATACAAGATGCCTGGAGGGGATCTACTTGTCAACCCTGAGTAAGAAAGAAATTATCAAGCTTAAGTAGATTAAATAGACTTACTTCTGATAACCTCCTTCAAATATGACAACCTTTCCTAGTCTCCATTCTACAGAGAGATGTGCTCTTTAGGCTGAGTTTACATTTCTTATAGGATAGGGATTCAAAAGAAGAATAAATTAGAATCAATTAAATGAACAGGACCAAATCCTTGGGGTCTTCACTCCCTTTAAAGTGTAATTCTGAAAGGAGAAGGCCAACTGTGGGGAATGTTAGCATGCCATTCAAGCTCTGCAACCTCTCATTTAGCAGATTCTATGGATTCTCTCTCTGATAGGAGACGTTGAGTTGAGGTCCTGTTTGAAGAAATGCCCATAGTAGTGGGTGCAAAAGACTCAGTGGTCTTAGCCACAAAAAAGTAAAATTCTCTTAGAAAAGGAACCATGCTTGAACTTGGCAGCCTATGCAAAGACTCCGCATGATTCAGACTTAGTCAGTCTAAAGTTTACTGGCTAATACTGCTCCCATGGCTCTTCCAAGTTAAAATGGAATGAAGGATACCGAGAGAGGAAAATTCTTTGAGACACATATGAAATTCACAGGATGAATGAGGCCTGATTATGGCCTAACATTGGGAGGCAGGCATTTCACTATTCGTGCTAAACTCTATTTATCAGCTTTGGTAAGCATTTTTATGCTTTCTTTCTTTCTCTTCTAAGATAATTATGAAATTTAAATAAAATTTATTGAAAGTGAATTCTTATATTCTTTCTTAACATGATGTCTTTTTTTTTTTTTTTAATTTGGGCAAAGTTTTAATTTTTTTCCTATGAGCATACAATTATTTACTGGAAATAAAGTGCCTGCCCTTTAAATCAATAAATACCCTTGGCAAAACAAAGTGGTGCCCAAATTCTACTCAGGATAGGTCAGAAGCTTCATGTTTTTTGAAGCAAAGCAGACAAGTCCAGAACCTTAAATTATCTCCAAGGTCTTCACTCTGCAAGTATCTCTGAGGATGTGCTAGGTGCTAAGCATGTAGTAAGCATTAAGGGTATGAAGCAGACACACAATCATCTTTGATTTTAAGAAGCTTGCTGTTCTTGTGAGGAGGGAAGGCAAAGCCATTACAAGTAAGTGTTATACCTGGAGCATGCAGAAGGAAAATAATAAGGGGCTCAGGTGGAGGACTAGAGCTAACCAGGTCAGGTAACATATGGTAAATGTGTAGCAGAAAGCGAATGGGAAAAGCCGAGCAGAAATAATCAGGGGCAAAGATAATAAAACAAGGAGCAAAACACGAGGATAATTGAGAATATGTCACATTGTGAGAAACTCAAGTCATCTGGTACCTGGAGCAAAAGATTCAGGTGGAACAGGAGATGAAACTGGAAGGATATGGGAGGGTTCCTCTCCATTATAAACTCCTGAATCCTTTGCAGATTTCTTGGCAAGAAATGTCCCAAGAGAAGATGGATAGAGAGTAATTGGCTTTTTTAATGATGTAGCTCTCAGCCATTACTACAAACCAGGTTTTCTGCCCCTAAGATCCTTTTAGAAAATTAGTGTTTTTATCTTCAGAATTATCAATAAAAATCTAGTGGAGAAAAAAAAAAACAAAAAACTAAAGTAAGAATACATAAAGGTCTCTGAGATTATAAACCTCATGTTTTTGCCTAATTTATTCATTAAAATCATACAAGAAATAATTGAGGACATATTTACTTTTATAAAACTCAGAATATTATAATCCAGATGATAGCATATGAATTTATTGGAGGAGAAAAGTTTCTATGTGACCCCATTTTACACCCATTTAACACGTGGATAGTGAAAAATAAGGGAAGTGTTTTGGTCAAAATTTTCACTCCAAGAATCAAAGTTGTACCAGTGTTTTCAAAACTTTTATTTATACCATTCCAGCTTCTTCAGTTTGTGCAACCTGTACATTGTAACTCCCAAGAGACTAGATTCAAATAAGATCTGATACAACTTAAATAATTCTCTTTCCTCATACAATGTTTTTATCCTATACTATCCTCTTGATTTGACTTTGACTTCTAAATCTTCAGAAGTTTCAAGGAGACACAAATAAGTATAAGGCAGTTAGAATAATGCTCCATATTTTATCACTTACGTGTAATTAGACACATATCATCCCCTTATAGAAAGAATAGTGAGATCATCCTCTTGTTCTTGTATTATTTCTTATAATAATGCAACATTGTATTTTTCATGTCTCTAGCAATTTTATTCTAAAGAAGAGACAGCAGAGGAGGGACAGAGCTAGGATATGGGATTTGAATTCAGAAAAACATCATTTCAATCTAATTCATCCATTGACTGATAGTAGGATATATGTAAGGTGAATATTATAATCTTTTTTTAATAGGACTGTCCAATTACTTCTAAGTATTAGTAATTATACATGTATTTATAGTGTGATAGGGCTTCCCTGGTGGCTCAGCAGTAAAGAATCTGACTGCAGTGCAGGAGACCTGGGTTTGATTCCTGAATTGGGAAGATCCCCTAGAGGCAGGCATGGCAAGCCACTCCAGTATTCTTGCCTGGAGAATCCCATGGACAGAGGGGCCTGGCAGGCTACAGCCCATAGGGTCACAAAGAATTGTATATGACTGAAGTGACTGAGAATGCATATATAGTCTGATATATAGCAGGGATCACTAAGCAGCTACTCATTAAGTGATATTCAAGACTGTAACCTAGGACCATAAAGTAAGAATATTACAAATAGCAAAGCTGAGACTAAACTTTCTTGCTCAAGCATTTCTACTGCATGCAGAAGTTCAGTCATATGAGTTAGGAAATGAAATAAAGCAATGATACTGTTTGAGAACTGTTTAGGGGACTGAGCTTGTTAGGTTCTGGTTTAAGCTCTGAGGATATGGCAAAACAAAACTTGAGATAAGCAATGAATTTGTGGACTGAGAACTTTTTGAAGTGTATACTATAATATACTTTTATTGACTAAGCTAAATTTTTATAATTGCTCTATTTCCTCTCAATTAGTGACCATTCCATACTGCTGTCACAGTAATTCTTAATATCTTCATGTTGACTTGAGGTAGACATGCAATTAGGAAGTATTCGGTTTTCAACAATATTGTTGTTTATGCTGGACTTGGCTTTACTGACTAAGCATGCATGCAATCCCACTGCACGTTCACTTCAGTATGCAACCAAATATGTATGTATATGCAACTAAACTACATGTTTTTGAAACAAAGTAAAACCACTAACATTAAACTATAAACCCAATCAGTTCAGTTCAGTTCAATTCAGTCACTCAGTCGTGTCCGACTCTTTGTGACCCCATGAATCGCAACATGGCAGGCCTCCCTGTCCATCACCAACTCCCGGAGTTCACTTAAACTCATGTCCATCGAGTCGGTGATGCCATCCAGCCATCTCATCCTCTGTCGTCCCCTTCTCCTCCTGCCCCCAATCACTCCCAGCATCAGGGGCTTTTCCAATGAGTCAACTCTTCACAAGAGGTGGCCAAAGTATTGGAGCTTCAACTTCAACATCAGTCCCTCCAATGAACACCCAAGACTGATCTCCTTTAGAATGGACTGGTTGGATCTCCTTGCAGTCCAAGGGACTCTCAAGAGTCTTCTCCAACACCACAGTTCAAAAGCATCAATTCTTTGGCGCTCAGCCTTCTTCACAGTCCAACTCTCACATCCATACATGACCACTGGAAAAACCATAGCCTTGACTAGACGGACCTTTGTTAGTAAAGTAATGTCTCTGCTTTTCAATATAGTATCTAGGTTGGATATAACTTTCCTTCCAAGGAGTAAGCATCTTTTAATTTCATGGCTACAATCACCATCTGAGGTGATTTTGGGGCCCCAAAAATAAACTCTGCCACTGTTTCCCCATATTTTTCCCATGAAGTGATTGGACCGGATGCCAAGATCTTAGTTTTCTTTTTTTTTTTTAACTTTATTTTATTTTTAAACTTTACATAATTGTATTAGTTTTGCCAAATATCAAAATGAATCCGCCACAGGTATACATGTGTTCCCCATCCTGAACCCTCCTCCCTCCTCCCTCCCCATACCATCCCTCTGGGTATGGTATTTTACGTGTTTCAATGCCATTCTCCCAAATCTTCCCACCCTCTCCCTCTCCCACAGAGTCCATAAGACTGTTCTAGACATCAGTGTCTCTATTGCTGTCTCGTACACAGGGTTATTGTTACCATCTTTCTAAATTCCATATATATGCGTTAGTATACTGTATTGGTGTTTTTCTTTCTGCCTTACTTCACTCTGTATAATAGGCTCCAGTTTCATCCACCTCATTAGAACTGATTCAAATGTATTCTTTTTAATGGCTGAGTAATACTCCATTGTGTATATGTACCACTGCTTTCTTATCCATTCATCTGCTGATGGACATCTAGGTTGCTTCTATGTCCTGGCTATTATAAACAGTGCTGTGATGAACATTGGGGTACATGTGTCTCTTTCCCTTCTGGTTTCCTCAGTGTGTATGCCCAGCAGTGGGATTGCTGGATCATAAGGCAGTTCTATTTCCAGTTTTTTAAGGGATCTCCACACTGTTCCCCATAGTGGCTGTACTAGTTTGCATTCCCACCAACAGTGTAAGAGGGTTCCCTTTTCTCCACACCCTCTCCAGCATTTATTATTTGTAGACTTTTGGATCGCAGCCATTCTGACTGGTGTGAAATGGTACCTCATAGTGGTTTTGGTTTGCATTTCTCTGATAATGAGTGATGTTGAGCATCTTTTCATGTGTTTGTTAGCCATCTGTATGTCTTCTTTGGAGCAATGTCTATTTAGTTCTTTGGCCCATTTTTTGATTGGGTCATTTATTTTTCTGGAGTTGAGCTGTAGGTGTTGCTTGTATATTTTTGAGATTAGTTGTTTGTCAGTTGCTTCATTTGCTATTATTTTCTCCCATTCTGAAGGCTGTCTTTTCACCTTGCTAATAGTTTCCTTTGATGTGCAGAAGCTTTTAAGGTTAATTAGGTCCCATTTGTTTATTTTTGCTTTTATTTCCAATATTCTGGGAGGTGGGTCATAGAGGATCCTGCTGTGATGTATGTCAGAGAGTGTTTTGCCTATGTTCTCCTCTAGGAGTTTTATAGTTTCTGGTCTTACGTTGAGATCTTTATGCAGATGACATGATCCTCTACATAGAAAACCCTAAAGACTCCACCAGAAAATTACTAGAGCTAATCAATGACTATAGTAAAGTTGCAGGATATAAAATCAACACACAGAATTCCCTTGCATTCCTATACACTAATAATGAGAAAACAGAAAGAGAAATTAAGGAAACAATTCCATTCACCATTGCAACGGAAAGAATACTTAGGAATATATCTACCTGAAGAAACTAAAGACCTATATATAGAAAACTATAAAACGCTGGTGAAAGAAATCAAAGAGGACACTAATAGATGGAGAAATATACCATGTTCATGGATTGGAAGAATCAATATAGTGAAAATGAGTATACTACCCAAAGCAATTTATAGATTCAATGCAATCCCTATCAAGCTACCAACAATATTCTTCACAGAGCTAGAACAAATAATTTCACAATTTGTATGGAAATACAAAAAACCTCGAATAGCCAAAGTGATCTTGAGAAAGAAGAATGGAACTGGAGGAATCAACCTACCTGACTTCAGGCTCTACTACAAAGCCACAGTTATCAAGACAGTATGGTACTGGCACAAAGACAGAAATATAGATCAATGGAACAAAATAGAAAGCCCAGAGATAAATCCACGCACATATGGACACCTTATCTTTGACAAAGGAGGCAAGAATATACAGTGGATTAAAGACAATCTCTTAACAAGTGGTGCTGGGAAATCTGGTCAACCACTTGTAAAAAAAAAAATTAGTTTTCTGAATGTTGAGCTTTAAGCCAACTTTTTCACCCTCCTCTTTCACTTTCATCATCTCTTCAGTTCCTCTTTACTTTCTGCCATAAGGGTGATGTCATCTGCATAGCTTTTATTAAATAATTTAATGTCAGTTTATTGCTTCTAACATGCTATGTGCCCAGTAAGTGGCTGAATGACTTAGGAGATCATCAGTATTGGTGTAGAGATTTTTGAGAACATGTATTTTGTAACTTTGAGGATTTCTTTCCTCTGAACTTGGAAATTGCATAGTTCTACAGAATAGAAATCAGCTGTACACATTAATAATTAAATGTTTCTATGATTTATTATTGTTTAGATATGGACCCAATCCAAGAGACAGAGGGTATCCCAGATGAAGAAAAATGGAACTGTTCCATTCACTCCTCTCCATTATATTGTTATTTGTCCTCCTGTTGTTGACGTATTTTAAAGGTGAGATGTACATACAAATGTCAGTGTTTTATCACAAGATTTCTTAACACTGAATAATAGTAGACAAAGATGTAATTGCATGGTTTAAAGTTTTTATGTAGTTCCTAATAGAGTTTTTATATATATATATATACCCCTATCAATGTAGCCAGATATCACTGAAGTGAGTCTTGTAAACTCTTAATCTTTCCCAACTAGGATACCGGAAAATCACTTTATTGTTGTTGTTTGGTGATGACAGAGGGGATTCTAAAAAAACAGTTGGCCATGATCTGTTTTCCTCTGTCTTCCATATCTAATGTTAACTACTTCCATATGTGTTTGTGTGTATATTTGTGTGTATAATTTATTCAGACAGCCTATATCTTCAACTTATCAACCTCCTGGAATGTTGCTGTTACCATTTGATGCCTTTTCTTTTATGCTCTTACTACAATGGTAGGGACTTTATTCATACTTAGGCTTCACTTTTAATGTTAAATATATAAATAAACCACTATTTCAACATTTTTAAGAGATGATTTAATGAGAATACATGAAACCATTGCTTTATTAGAGGAAGACTGAATCCACTCACATGACATTTTGAGTATAATACAAAAAAAATAAAAATAATTGATTGTTTTTCTTCTTCTGTGATAACCCCCTGATACTTTATTGCCTTTATATGTTTACCTCTGTCTCCCTTCAGTTCAGTTCAATCACTCAGTTGTGTCCCAACTCTTTGCAACCACATAGACTGCAGAACACCTGGCTTCCCTGTCCAACACCAGCTCCTGGAGCTTATTCAAACTCATGTGCATTGAGTCAGTGATGGCATCCAACCAGATCATCCTTTGTCTTCCCCTTCTCCTCCTCCCTTCAATCTTCCCCAGGATCAGGGTCTTTTCCAATGAGTCAATTCTTCTCATCAGGTGGCCAAAGTATGGAAGTTTCAGCTTCAGTATCAGTCCTTCCAACGAACATTCAGGACTGATTTCCTTGAGTATTGACTGATTTGATCTCCTTGCAATCCAAGAGACTCTCAAGAGTCTTCTCCAACACCACAGTTCAAAAGCATCAATTCTTTGGTGCTCAGCTTTCTTTATAGTCCAACTCTTACATCCATACATGACTACTGGAAAAACCACAGCTTTGACTAGATGGACCTTTGTTGGCAAAGTAATGTCTCTGCTTTTTAATATGCTGTCTAGGTTGGTCATAGCTTTTCTTCCAAGGAGCAAGCATCTTTTAATTTCATGGCTTCAATCACCATCTGCAGTGATCTCAGAGCCTCCCAAAATAAAGTGTTTGACTCATTCCATTGTTTCCCCATCTATTTGTCATGAAGTGATGGGACCAGATGACATGATCTTCATTTTTTTGAATGCTGAGTTTGAAGCCAACTTCTTCACTCTCCTTGTTCACTTTCATCAAGAGGTTTTTTAGTTCCTCTTCACTTTCTGCCATAAGGGTGGTGTCATGTGCGTATTTGAGGTTACTGATATTTCTCCCAGAAATCTTAATTCAAGCTTGTGCTTTATCCAGCCTGGCATTTCCCATGATGTACTCTGCATATAAGTTAAATAAGCAGGGTGACAATATATATCCTTGATGTACTCCTTTCCCTATTTGGAACCAGTCTGTTGTTCCATGTCCGGTTCTAACAGTTGCTTTTTGACCTGCATACAGATTTCTCAGGAGGCAGGTGAGGTGGTCTGGTATTCCCATCTTTTGAAGAATTTTCCACAGTTTGTTGTGATCCACACAGTCAAAGGCTTTGGTGTAATCATTAATCAGAAATAGATGTTTTTCCACAATTCTCTTTTTTTCTGTGATCCAACAGATGTTGAAATTTTGATCTCTGGTTCCTCTGCCTTTTCTAAATCCAGCTTGAACATCTGGGACTTCATGTTTCACATATTGTTAAAGCCTGGCTTGGAGAATTTTGAACATTACTTTGCTAGTGTGTGAGATGAGTGCAATTCTACGGTAGTTTGAACATTCTTTGACATCATCCTTGCTTGGTATTGGAATGAAAACAGACCTTTTCCAGTCCTATGGCCACTGCTGAATTTTCCAAATTTGCTGGCATATTGAGTGAAGCACTTTCACAGCATCATCTTTCAGGATTTGAAATAGCTCCACTGGAATTCTATCACCTCCACTCGGCTCCCTTACCATGGGGTATTTTCTTGGGTTTCATTCACCTTGTATCTTTGGTTCCTAGCACACAGTCTCAGTCGGCAGGATGTGTTTGATAAATAAACGGGTGTTGACAGAGGAGTTACAGGTTAATGCATCGAGCAAACATGATCTGGGCTTCAAAAAAGCTTAGGAACTTGATATGACAAGGATGAACTTAGAGAACTTGCTAAGCATAGCAGGTGAGAAGACATGAAGGTGAGTGTGTCAGGAAATGTTCAAATCATCATGTGAGGTTGAATTATCAGCACTTGAATCCATTTTTAAGTGTTTACCACATATTGATTTTAAAATGCATTCAAAAGAGTCCTTTTCTACCCTGAGGATAGTGTGAAGTTTTTCTCTATCAGTCTACCATCAAAGTTATAATTAAGTCATTGAGTTTCTGGCCTATGTTTATGATTACAATATATGATCAAGGATTCTAAGCACCGGGAGTACCGTATTATTATACTAATTATCATGTTCAGAGAATGACAGCAGAAAATATTTCATCTCTTACTAGAAAGAAAAAATCGGACAGACCCTGGGACTTCCCTTTGATGCCAGATTTGTAGATGAATGTATCAAAGATTGAATTATTTTCAAACAGAACATTCAAGCATCCAATGTTGGTTTCATCTAGGAAGTCGACTTTTAGCTACATTGCCATGATTTCTTTGAAGTGGCATAGCTTAGAGTTTGTTATCAGGATATATTTATTGCAGGTGGAGCAATGAAAATAGAAAAGGTGAAAGAAAAAGCAGAATACCTGAAAGTCAACACAGGTGTTTTAAGTTGATCTCTGAAAAGTGTAAGGTGTTAACAGAGCCAGCCCAACAGTGTGAATAGCCTAGATATTAATAGATCAGTGGTTATTAAAATATGCTCCTTATACTAGTAGTATCAGAAGCACCTGGGAAAAAATTTCTCAGGCTGTGTTCCACACCGACTGAATAAAAAACTCTAGAGATGTGGCACAGCAACATATGCTTTAACACGCCCTTCCCTCAGGTGGATCTGTTCTCTGCTAAAGTTTGAGAACCACTGGTCTACAATAATGTACCAAAAGGATCTTCTGCATCCCTTTGACTTTTCTAATCCTATTGGCTCCAGTATATCTTTTACAATCTTTTTAAATTGAAGTATAGTTGATTAATAATGTCATATAAGTTTCAGGAGTATGACACAGTGATTTAATTATACACATACATATATATGTATATATATACATATACATAATATATATGTATACGTATGTAATATACATATATATTACATAGTATTGCACATAGTTCCCTGTGCTATATGGTAGGTCCTTGTTGGATATCTATTTTATACATAGTAGTGTGTATATTTTCGGAGAAGGCAATGACACCCCACTCCAGTACTCTTGCCTGGAAAATCCCATGGAAGGAGGAGCCTGGTAGGCTTCAGTCCACGGGGTTGCAAAGAGTCAGACACGACTGAGCGACTTCACTTTCACTTTTCACTCTCATGCATTGGAGAAGGAAATGGGAACCCACTCCAGTGTTCTTGCCTGGAGAATCCCAGGGACGGGGAGCCTGGTGGGCTGCCATCTATGGGGTCGCACAGAGTCAGACACAACTGAAGTGATTTAGCAGTAGTAGTGTGTATATTTTAATCCCAAGCTACTGAGTTATCCCACTACCACCCAACACCATGAACAGTATGAAAACGCAAAAAGATGTGACACTGAAAGATGAACTCTCCAGATCAGTAACTGCCCAATATGCTACTGGAAAAAACAGGTCCAGAAGAAATGAAAAGGCTAAGACAAGATAGAAACAGCACCTAGTTTTGGATGTGTCTGGTGTTGAAAGTAAAGTCTGATGCTCTAAATAAAAATATTGCATAGGAACCTGGAATGTTAGGTCCATGAATCAAGGCAAATTGGAAGTGGTCAAACAGGAGATGGCAAGAGTGAACATCATCATCATCTTAGGAGTCAGTGAACCAAAATGGAGAGAAACAGGTGAATTTAATTCAGTTGACCATTATATATACTACTGTGGGCTAGAAACCCTTAGAAGAAATGGAGTAGCCATCATAGTCAAAAAAGAGTCTGAAATGCAGTACTTGGGTGCAATCTCAGAAATTACAGTAACATCTCATTTTGTTTCCAAGGCAAACTATTCAATATCACAGTAATATAAGTATATGCCCCAACCAGGAATGCTGAAGAAGCTGAAGTTGAATGGTTCTATGAAGACTTACAAGATCTTCTAGAACTAACACCCACAAAAAGATGACCTTTTCATCAAAGGGGATTGGAATACAAAAGTAGGAAGTCAAGAGATAGGAAGTCTGGAGTAACAGACAAGTTTGGCCTTGGAGTACAAAGTGAAGCAGGGCAAAAGCTAACAGAGTTTTGTTAAAATATGCACTGGTCATAGCAAACACCCTCTTCCAACAACACAAGAGATGACTCTACACATGGACATCATCAGGTAGTCAATACCAAAGTCAGATTGATTATATTATTTGCAGCTGAAGATGGAGAAGCTCTATACAGCCAGCAAAAACAAGACCAGGAGCTGACTATGGATCAAATCATGAACTCTTTACTGCAAAATTCAGCCTTAAATTGATGAAAGTATGGAAAAGAACTAGGCCATTCAAGTATGACCTAAAATCCCTTATGATTATACAGTGGAAATGACAAATAGATTCAAGGGATTAGATCTGATAGACTGCCTGAAAAACTATGGATGGAGATTTGTAACATTATATAGGAGGCAGTTATCAAATCCATCCCAAAGAAAAAGAAATGCAAAAAGGCAAAATGGTTGTCTGAGAAGGTCTTACAAATAGCTGAGAAAAGACAAGAAGGGAAAGGGAAAGGAGAAAAGGAAAGATATACTCATTTGATTAGAGTTCTAAAGAATAGCAAGGAGAGATAAGAAAGCCTTCCTAAGTGAACAATGCAAAGAAATAGAGGAAAACAATAGAATGGGAAAGACTAAAAATCTCTTCAAGAAAATTAGAGATACCAATGGAACATTTCATGCAAGGATGGGCACAATAAACTAAATGGTATGGGTTTAACAGAGCAGAAGTTATTAAGAAGAGGTGGCAAGAATACACAGAAGAGCTATACAAAAAGATCTTAATGACCTGGGTAACCATGATGGTGTGATCACTCACCTAGAGCCAGACATCCTGGGATGTGAAGTCAAATACACCTTATGAAGCATCACTGAACAAAGCTAGTGGAGGTGATGGAATTCCAGGTTAACTATTTCAAATCCTAAAATATGATGCTGTTAAAGTGCTGCACTCAATATACCAACAAATTTGGAAAACTCGGCAGTGGCCACAGAACTGGAAAAGGTTAGTTTTCATTCCAATCACAAAAAAGGGCAATGCCAAAGAACATTCAAACTATTGCATAATCATACTCATTTCACATGCTAGCAAGGTCATGCTCAAATCCTCCAAGCTAGGTTTCAACATTACATGAACTGAGAACTTCTAGATGTTCAAGCTGGATTTAGAAAAGGCAGAGGAACCAGAGATCAAATTGCCATCATCTGCTGGATCATAGAAAAACACAAGAGAATTTCAGAGGAAAATCTGTTTCATGACTATGCTATGAACTTTGTGTGATCACAACAAACTATGGAAAATTCTGAAAGAATTGGGAATACCAGACGATCTTACCTGCCTCCTGAGAAACCTGTGTGCAAGTCAAGAAGCAACAGTTAGAACCAAACCTTGGAACAACAGACTGGCTCAAAACTGGGGAAAGAGTGTACCAAGGATGTATATTGTCACCCAACAGACTGGTTCAAAACTGGGGAAAGAGTGTACCAAGGATGTATATTGTCACCCTGTTCATTTAACTTATATGCAGAGCACATCATGAGAAATGCCAGGTTGAATGAATCATAAGCTGGAATCAAGATTGTCAGGAGAAATATTAATAACCTCATATATGCAGATGACACTACCCTTTTGGCAGAAAGTGAACAGGAACTAAAGAGACTCCTGATGAAGGTGAAAGGCGAGAATGAAGAAGGTGAAAGGCGAGAATGAAAAAGGTGGCCTAAAATTGAACATTTCAAAAACTAAAATCATGGCTTCTGGCGTCATCACTTCATGGCAGATAGATGGAGAAACAATGGAAACAGTGCATGACTTTACTTTCTTGGGCTCTAAAACCACTGTGAACATTGACTGCAGCCATAAAAATAAAAGACACCTGCTCCTTTGAAGAAAAGTTATGACCAACCTAGACCGTGTATTAAAAAGCAGAGACATTATTTTACTGACAAAGGTCCATAGGGTCAATGTTATGGTTTTTCCAGTAGTCATGTATGGATGTGACAGTTGAACCATAAGGAAGGCTGAATGTTGAAGAATTAATGTTTTCAAACTGTGGTATTGGAGTAGACTCTTGAGAGTCCCTTGGACTGCAAGGAGATCAAACCAGTCAATACTAAAGGACATCAACCCTGAATATTCATTGGAAGAGCCAATACTGAACCTGAAGCCCCAGTACTTTGGCCATGTAATGCGAAGTGCTGACTCATTAGAGAAGACCCTGATGCTGGGAAATATTGAAAGCAAAAAGATAAGAATGCAGCAGAGGACGAGATGGTTAGATAGCATCACCAACTCAGTGCACATGAATTTGAGCAAACTCTGGAGACAGAGAAGGACAGAGAAACCTGACGTGCTGCAGTCCATCTGGTTGCAAAGAGTCAGGCATGACTTAGCAACTGAACAGCAACAAATACATACATACATACATATATATATATATATATATATATACCTAAATACATTCTTTTTCAGATTATTTCCCATTATAGGCTACTACAGGATATTGAATATAGTTCTTTGTGTTATAGAGTAGGTCTTTGTTTATCTATGTTAAGATACAATAGTGTTTATCTTTTAATCTCAAACTCCTTTTTTATCCATTCCACCCTTTATCCTTTGGTAACCATAAGTTTGTCTTCTATGTCTGAGAGTCTGTTTCTATTTGTGGAAAAGTTTATTTGTATCATTTTTTTTTTTTTTTTAGATTCCACATGTAAGGGATATTATTTAGTATTTATCTTTCTCTGTCTGACTTACTTTAGGTAGTATGATCATCCCTAGTTCCATTCAGGAGAAGGCAATGGCACCCCACTCCAGTACTCTTGCCTGGGAAATCCCATGGACGGAGGAGCCTGGTAGGCTGCAGTCCATGGGGTCGCGAAGAGTTGGGCATGACTGAGCAACTTCACTTTCACTTTTCACTTTCACTTTCAATGCATTGGAGAAGGAAATGGCAACCCACTCCAGTGTTCTTGCCTGGAGAATCCCAGGGACAGAGGAGCCTGGTCTATGTGCGTCTATGGGGTCGCACAGAGTCAGACATGACTGACGCGACTTAGCAGCAGCAGCAGCAGCAGCAGTTCCATTCATGTTGCTGCAAATTGAGCTTAGATAATCTTTAAAGAATCAAGGAAGCAGGTTTTTGTTTAAGTTTTAGTAGGAAAGATTAAAATAAAACTGTTATTGTCTTAACATATTACTGTGATTAATTTCACACACCAAAAATGAAGCTGTATTCAGATTGAAGGGGCAAGTAATTTCACTTTCAGGGAAGTGTAGTGTCAGACTAAGGGATGGAGGCTACTGGGTTTCTGTAGTGTGTGAAATAGGGTGTCAGGAATATAGAGAAGAAACCTAACCGGTTTGCTTAGGTTGTTCCTCTGGCTGATTTTGCCTCCAGTGGATGTGATAAGAAAGATTTTATAAAGGGAAATACCAAAATATACGTAGGTTGCAGAGATGGTGACTGAATGGAAATGAGAATAAACAGAGGAGAGAAGGAGAAAATTCTTAAGCTTGTCAAAATGCATTATGAATACATAAATACTGCATAGTATAAATACAAATTGTGGTGTCATGTGCCAATGTAGATCAAACCACATGAGTTTCAGATTCTAGTGAAAAAGCTCACTATTTTGACCTTTCTAATATTTTTGGAACAGCTTTGATGTCAAGTGAAAGTCACTCAGTCATGTTCGACTCTTTGTGACCCCATGGACTCCATGGAATTTTCCAGGCCAGGATACTGGAGTAGGTGAAAGTGAAAGAAAGTGAAGTTGCTCAGTCGTGTCTGACTCTTTGTGACCCTGTGGACTGTAGCTCACCAGGCTCCTCCGTCCATGGGATTCTCCAGTCAAGAGTACTGGAGTGGGTTGCCTTTCCCTTCTCCAGGGGATCTTCCCAATCCAGGGATTGAACCCAGGTCTCCTGCATTGCAGGTGGATTCTTTACCAGCTGAGCCACAAGGAAAGCCCAAGAATACTGGAGTGGATAGCCTATCCGTTCTCCAGCAGATCTTCCCAACCCAGGAATCCACCGGGGTCTCCTGCACTGCAGGCAGATTCTTTACCAACTCAGCCATCAGGGAAGAACAGCTTTAAGGGGTTTTAAATATATATATACATTTTTTAATGCAAATTCATTTATGTAATGCATGTTTATCTGTTTGTGAAAGAAGAGGGAAAAATAAGGTGAAAAGAGAAAGAGAGAAATAACTAGGATACCTTTCCCTTCTTCCATTCAGACTAAAGCCCTAGGAATATAAAAACTGAAGAAGAGAGGAACTATTTCCTGAGTAGTCCACAAGCAAAGGACTTTCAACCATCAAATGAAGTTAGCGATTCCTGTTCTCTCTGCAGTAAGCCAAGAGATCAACAATAATGTTGGAAAATACTTTCTCCAACTTTGAATGCATTTGTTAAGCCATTGCCTGAGTTGAATTTCCTTGAGATGTTCATGGAACTCTGTCAAGA
This sequence comes from Bison bison bison, assembly GCF_000754665.1. Classification (NCBI taxonomy): domain Eukaryota; kingdom Metazoa; phylum Chordata; class Mammalia; order Artiodactyla; family Bovidae; genus Bison; species Bison bison. The sequence goes on from NW_011494635.1 coordinate 11,335,905, forward strand.
TGTGCCAGAAGGAGCAGCAAGACTGTGCTTTTCCATGGCACCTGTACAGTGAATTGAAACATTTCTGTGAGATTTCGAGAACTATCATATCAGTAGGGGGAATCCACAGAGCTTCTGCGTTAAGACATTGTATTCAGTAATTAAGCATTTCTTCCAAATTCTACCATACTGCTTTCATTTAGGCACCCTCCTTCTTGTGGAAGGCATAGGGATGTGCAGACAAAATGTGGATGCCACATCAAAATGGTAGTGATCATGGCCAGGAGGCCTTTCAGATTATGTGTATGAATAAAAGCTGCTTTTCAAAAACCAAGCTTCTCCCCCTTTCCCATTGATGTGCTGCCCTAGATTGAGAGTGGCAACATTTTGTTTTCTGTTGCTGAAATTGTGGGATTCTTGTGGGGCAGGAAAAGTGAGCGTTGGGGTTATACTGTATGAAATGGTGCCTTGGGTTTGACCAGTTCCACTCAAATTTAAGTCTTTGTTTCTGAGAAATTCCTGATTATTCAGAAGCAGTGCCTTACTCTGGGTTTTGAAACACATTCTATAATCATTTAATTTATTCTAGGAACAAGAACCTTGTTGGCAAAGAGAATGGGTGGTCACCATAAGTGGGGCACAGTGGTGCCAAATATGGCAGCAGAAGAAAGTCTGGGGCTTCAGAACTCAATATTGAGGTAAGATTTTTCCCAAGGATCAAGTGATGTAGCAATTAATATTCAGCTATATCTTTATAAAACAGCTTCTCCTGTTTTCATTTTCTTTCCCACCTCACTAATCCTCAGAGTGTAAAATCTCAGGTCTTTTTGTTGTTACTCTTGCATTTTCCCCTTTTAATGCATGTTCTCTAAGCACCTATTAACCAGGTTATTCAAATGTATTCTATTTTCCAAATCCAGGGTCACAGAGTCTGCTGAGCTAATGCAATAGATCCTTTTCTCACCTATAAACCTCTGATCTGGGACCATCTCCCATTATTGCCACTGCACTTTCTCAAACCTGTGAATCTTCCCATTTCTCCCCTTCTCAAAATCTTCCAATGGGTTTAACTTGTCTTCAGTTGCAAATCTAGTTCTTTGGGAGGTGAAGGAGGCTTTTGCATAATCTGCTTACTAACAAATTTAAGCCTTGCCATTTCCTTGATGGCACAAGAAACCACACAGCACTCAGGTTTGTGAAATTCTTCAGACAAGCTTTGCTATGTTTTTAGCCTCTTGCTATTAGTAATGTTGCCCTCCCACTTGTCTTCTAGATACAGTCAACTTCATATTGGTGTCCCTGCCACTGGTTTCCCGTAAAATTACCCTTTCTCAAATTTCATCTGAAAACTAAAGTTTCAATTTAAATGTTTAAGTAAAGGAAGACTTTTTTGATGCTACACAGATAATCTGTCATATATTCCTATGGAATAGTGCTCAGTTTATAACTCCCTTGTAGCAATTACTATGCATGTTTTAATTATATGTAGTCCTATATGTAACCCTCTAGACTTCATGAGTTTGTTTTAATCTCTCTCATTTTTAACACTTTAATTTTTTAGTGGGCTTTCATCTTTGCTTACATATTGCTATTCATCATTTAATTACTTTAATACGTTCACTGTATAGTATAAATATTTCTCTCCTGAAATTCTTTCATGGGGACCCATGGAGACTGATTCTTCATGTATTTTGTAATTATGTTTTTATTTTAAGTTCATTTGCAGCAGGGAATAACATTCAGTCTTTTTGGAAGATGTGTCTTTCCAAGGAGGCTTAGCATTTGCTTTCACTGGGTACTCTAGGTATCACTGACATGGAAATATCCTTGTGCTTGTTTCGTGGCTTGAGATGAATGAATTAGCTCATGTATCAATAGGTGTTTTTAGATAAGTACTATGAGATCAATTATGTTTCTTCATTGTGAGTTAATTTCAACTCCAAATCTCTCTAAGAGCAAAATTGAAGTTAACAATTCTCAGGGGAGATTTTTTTTTTTTTTTTAACCCAGTTCATAGGCCAAAAGAATAAAGGTTATTAATTTATCTTTCCTGCTGTTTAATAGATTTTCTTCAATTCATCCTTTTACTAATCCCTGAAGTATATAATCTCAGTTACCTTCCTGGTACTGAAACCAAGCAGGACCCTGTGTGGTTTCTGGGTAGAGAAGTCCTCTGTTTCTTGTTTGTAGGGAATTGGCTTCAGTTTTCATGACTTTCTCTGAGTTCCAAAGAGCAGGTTCAAACAGTTGCTTAAACAGGGAAGGGAGAAGATGCCGAGATAAGGGAGAAGCAGTTAAGAAACAATAGCTCAGCCTTGGGACAGGACCCTGGTTCCACCTCAAGGGATGCACATAATATCTTTGAGTTCTTCTGAAGAATTAAATTCCTCTAAAATTGGAAGATGCTAACTACTTGGTATTATAAAGTTAAAAAATAAGATAAAATAAAAAAATAAAATAAAATTGCTAATAAAATTTATGATCCAGTTTTCACACACAAAAAAAAAAAAGAAAGAAAGAAAGAAACACTCTTCAGAGAAGATCAGGAGACCACCTAAGGCCAGATTGAAGGAACTACAGAAGCTCATTAGGAGAATACAGGCCCTGAACACACCATGATCCTTATCAACAATCCCATCCTTGAACCACTGCTACAAACCTTCTCACCAGATTCTTCTAGGTTGGGACATAGTTTTTGAAGGGCATGAGTCTGCTCTATCCTCTCCTTGGCAAAGCAATAAAGCTGTTCTTTCCTACTACACCTAAAACTCTGTATCTGAGACTCAATTTGGTACCTGTGCACAGAGGCTGAATTTTGGACATCAGTATCCTCAGATTCTTGTATTTTTGTCCCTATATTGTGTAGATTCACTAAGTCCCTAGTAATAGGTCATGCAACTGTATGCAATGGGACCATTGAAATGTATGCTCTATATAGCAAATCAAGAACGCTATATCTAGCAAAACTGTCCCTCTAAAATAAGAGATAAATTAAGAAAATTTCAGGTTTACTAATTCCTCTACCAGTTCAAATCTACTATTAACTCACTTTGGAGAATTTTTAATTTTAGTTGTGTTTTTCAACTTTTAAATTTCCACTTGGTTCTTTTTAAATATTCTATTTCTTTATTGTTATTTGCTATTTGATACATTGTCATCTGCCTACAATGCAGATGACCCAGTTTCAATCCCTGTGTTGGGAAGATCTCCTGGAGGAGGGCATGGTAACCCACTCCAGTATTATTGCCTGGAGAATTCCATGGACGGAGAAGCCTGGCAGATGACTGTCCATACAGTCCATAGGGTCACAAAGAGTCAGACATGACTGAGCGACAAACACAGTCACTTTCTTTAACAATGGATTCCTTTGAACATATTTATAATGACTACCTTGAAATCTTTATTTGTTAAGTCTAACATCTGCTTGTTTTCAGTATTTTCAGGTGTCTGCTTTGGGGGGTGTATTGATGACACTTCTATTTCTTTGCACATCTGTTAATTTTTATAGTATGTGAAAAGTTAGATCATATATTGTAGCAATTCTGGGTATTAATTCCCCAACACAGGTTTGATATTGCTTTGATTGTTAATTTGATTAGCGATTGACTAGATTACTTTAGTAAAGCCTATTTCATCCCCTCCACTCCACACCGCTAGTATAAAGCATTTAACCTAGCTCCTCAGGGGATACAGTTTCTGATATGCCCAAGAGCACCCTGGAATGACATGGCTTTGGTCTTGATCTTTGTTTCCTTCCCTGGTCACATCCAGTTGTCAAAATTCAATAATTGCTCACTGTTTCTCTTGTTTTCAGTGATGTCTGAGAGAGAGTATCTCAGTTGTTATAGGAACTTGTCCAATCAAATTTTATTTTTTTCAGTGGGACAGTTCCCAAGGTTAGTATTTGAGATTTATTCTTATCCCAGGAGGGCTCCTTCCAGCTGTCTCTTTCCCAGTTCTCTTTGGCAAACTAGCCAGCCTACAGTTTAACCTGTAACTCCAATGAGTCTACCAAAATCCTCCCAATTGTACAACTTCCACTGTATTTGAAAGCTTCCTCAGGTTGAAACCTCATGCTCTGCTGCAATTGAAGTCAGCTCCATTTGAGAAGAATTCAGAGAAATCAAGATAGAACATTTACAATCTTCAAAGACATAGGATGTTGGTGCTCTTTTCCTGTCATGATTATTTAAAAAATGTAAACTTCTTATGTTCCATGGTAAAAATTTCCTCTTTGTGTATATTTTATTTATTAAACATATATTTTGATAAAGGTTTTTAAGTCTCAGGCACTGTTCAATGTGCTTGAAGAATTCTAACTTGCTTAAACTTTATGCAGCCTACGAGGTGTATATAAAGATGAATGTTGTAGAGGTTGAACACAGGAATTCTGACTTCAAAGGCCCAACTTTTATTCACTACACTATAAACATTATATATACACATAGCAATGCAAACTATATGGTAATAAGGTGATGCAGAAGTTGATAACAGCTTTTATAGAATCAACTCTGTAAAATGTCATGGTTCAGACACAGACTCAGCTAGTACATACCAACTTGAGCCTCCCTGGTCCCATTTGTGAAATATCAAGAAAATCACCTAATCACATTGTAAGTCAGAGAAGGCAATGGCACCCCACTCCAGTACTTTTGCCTGGAAAATCCCATGGATGGAGGAGCCTCGTAGGCTGCAGTCCATGGGGTCGCTAAGAGTCAGACATGACTGAGCGACTTTACTTTCACTTTTCACTTTCATGCATTGGAGAAGGAAATGGCAACCCACTCCAGTGTTCTTACCTGGAGAATCCCAGGGATGGGGGAGCCTCATGGGCTGCTGTCTATGGGGCTGCACAGAGTCAGACACTACTGAAGTGACTTAGCAACAGCAGCAGCATGTTGTAAGTGTTAAGTGTTAGTCACTCAGTCATGCCCAACTCTTTGCGACTCCATGGACTGCAGCCCACCAGGTTCCTCTGTCTGTGAGATTTTCCAGGCAAGGATACTGGACTGGGTTGCCATTTCCTTCTCCAGGGGATCTTCCCAACCCAGGGACCAACCCAGGTCTCCTGCACTGCAGGCACATTCTTTACTGACTGAGCTACAAGGGAAGCCCAATCATGGCATAGAATCAATTAAATGAGATCATGTGGATGAAGTCCCTGATAAGAACCTGGCTTATATTATCAATCATCTTACTTTGAGAGCATTTTGAGAGTATTTTGCTATTAATTTTTATTTGTTCTTTATAGACAGTCCTATAAATATGAAAGTAATTTTATAAAAATTAAAAAGTAATTTTAAGAAAAGATAAAAAGTAATTTATCTTTTTCTATTTGCAACAACTTAAGGAAGATCAAACCCTGATTAAAGAATAAAGCTAAAGATAAAAACATCTCCTTAAAATGCCAAAGTCATTGCACATCTAATTTTGTTTACAACACATCACTGAAACAGGAATAAGCTTTATGGAACAATGACATAATATTTACATATTACAGAGCTTCCCTGCTGGCTCAGTGGTAAAGAATCCACCTGCCAATGGAGGAAACATTGGTTTGATCCCTGGCCCAGGAAGATCCCACATTCTACAGAGCAACTAAACCTATGGGTCACAACTACTAAACCTGTGCTCTGCTGTTGCTAAGTCGCTTCAGTCGTGTCCGACTCTGTACAACACCATAGATGGCAGCCTACCAGGCTCCTCCGTCCATGGGATTTTCCAGGCAAGAGTACTGGAGTGGGTGGCCATTGCCCTCTCCAAAGCCTGTGCTCTAGAGCCTGGCAACGGCAGCTACTGAAGCCTGCACACTTAGAGCCCATGCTGTGCAACAACAGAAGCTACTACAATGAGAAGCCTGAGCACTGCAATGAAAAGTAGATCCTGCTCCCCACAACTAGAGAAAAGCTTGTGCAGTAGTGAAGACCCAGCACAGCCAATAAATAAATAAATATATTAAAAAAATTAAATATTGCAAAGAAAAAGGGAGATTTCTGGTATTGATAGATAAGGCCTGGAATGAAAGATCTCTGCACTATAGTTGTCTATATTATCCTGTCACTTCCTAGTAATCTGTATCCTTATCTCTAAAACACTTGGAGATCTAGTTTGGGTTTTTTAAATCAGTAGTTCTTAAAGGGTGGGCTGTGGACTAGCAGCTTCATCATCACTTGAGAACTTGTTTGTAACACAAGCCTGCTAAGGTGGAAATGTCAGGGGGTAGGGCCGAGTAATCTCTTTTAATAAAGCTTTCAGGTGGTTATGATGAAATCCACTGTTTGAGAAACACTGTTTTATGCAATTACCATTGCTACCACCGGGAAGAGCTCTTTATTCATGGATTTTTGCACAAGAACCCTGTGTGGGGCCACCTTTGAATCAAGTGCCCACTTGTGGTCACAAGAATGGCCTAGTGCTGCATTGGTCAACAGTAAGCTGATTCAACATTGCCAGAATCCCACCATAAACAATTTTTTTCTGAAAGAAAAAGATTTTTCTTTCAGTCCAAAGGATGTAGAAGGTGACCATCATCCTCCACTCTGTAGATTCCAGACACATTAGCTCTCTTTAGTTTCTTGTTTGCTACTGCCCTTGGCCTTTGTCCAGCCTGTTCCCTGTGCCTGAAATTTTTTCTCATTCTCTTTATCTAGTTAAAAGTAACTTTTCCTTCTGATCTCAACTTCAATATCAGTTCCTTGAGTGTGGCAATTTTTGAGCCAGAGATTGAAGCTAAGTTCTTTCTTTTCTTCCTTCCTTCTACCCATCTATCCTTCTTTCTTTTGTTTCATTGTTCATAGAATGATTTCATTTTGCATTCATCATACTTTCATTTATGGGATAGTTGGACTCATCTGTGTTCCTTAGGAGACTGCTGTCTCCATTAGGACTAAGAGTGAACCTGCTTTTGTTCACAAATGCATCCATAATTGGGACATTCAACAAATGTATAGAGATTTTAAAATTAAAGACAAAGTACAAGTTTATTAATATTTTGTGTTATTTAGTAGTCAATTCATGTCCATGAATTGTTGTCTTCCCTGGTGGCTCAGACGGTAAAGCGTCTGTCTACAATGCAGGAAGACCCGGATTTGATCCCTGGGTTGGGAAGATTCCCTAGAGAAGGAAATGGCAATCCACTCCAGGACTATGGCCTGGAAAATCCCATGGACAGAGGAGCCTGGTAGGCTACAGCCCATGGGGTCACAGAGAGTCAGACACGACTGAGTGGTTTCACTTCACTCACTTTCATGTCTGTGAAGAAATGCCATTTGGTTTCTGATTATTTAATTTGACAAATTTTTATTGAGTACTTGTTATATAGCACACATTCCTTTAGTGCTAGAGATGGAGCAGTGAGATAAACAGACAAAATGCTAGCTCTCAGGGAGCTTACATTCTAATTTCTGTCAAAGGCCCATAAGTAAAGCTATGAAGTGAGGTTGCTGAAAATTCCACTTTTAACTTCTATAACAGAATTTTAAAAATCTGAATTACAATTAAATTATGTTGAAGAAAATACATTTAGTATAATTAAAGAGAATATGTGGGACTACATAAATTGAGATAGTTATTAAATTTGAAATATCTTGTTAAAAATTATTCTGAAACAAACAAGAGGACTTCATCTCCACTTACCTTCCCAAATAAAAAACAAATCCTTAAATAATAACAAAAGCCTCAGTGAAAAATATATATTTGTATTTCAAACATAAAGTTTTAATTGAAAATACAATAACTTATATGCAGAGTACATCATGAGAAATGCTGGGCTGGAGGAAGCACAAGCTGGAATCAAGATTGCTGGGAGAAATATCAATAACCTCAGATATGCAGATGACACCACCCTTATGGCAGGAAATGAAGAGAACTAAAGAGCCTCTTGATGAAAGTGAAAGAGGAGAGTGAAAAAGTTGGCTTAAAGTCAACATTCAGAAAACTAAGATTATGGCATCTGGTCTCATCACTTCATGGCAAATAGATGGGGAAACAGTGGAATCAGTGGGAAACTTTATTTTTCTGGGCTCCAAAATCACAGCAGATGATGATTGCAGCCATGAAATTAAAAACGCTTACTCCTTGGAAGGAAAGTTATGACCAATCTAGATAGCATATTCAAAAGCAGAGACATTACTTTGTCAACAAAGGTCCGTCTAGTCAAGGATATGGTTTTTCCAGTACACATGTATGGATATGAGAGTTGGACTATAAAGAAAGCTGAGCACAGAATTGATGCTTTTGAACTCTGGTGTTGGAGAAGACCCTTGAGAGTCCCTTGGACTTCAAGGGGATCCAACCAGTCCATCCTAAAGGAGATCAGTCCAGGGTGTTCATTGGAAGGACTGATGCTGAAGCTGAAACTCCAATACTTTGGCCACCTGATGAGAAAAGCTGACTCCTTGGAAAAGACCCTGATGCTGGAAAAGATTGAGGGCAGGAGGAGAAGGGGATGATGGAGAATGAGATGGTTGGATAGCATCACCAACTCAATGGACATGGGTTTTGGTGGACTCTGGGAGTTGGTGATGGACAGGGAGGCCTGGCGTGCTGCGGTCCATGGGGTTGCAAAGGGTCGGAGACAGCTGAGCGACTGAAATGAACTGAACTGAATTGACAAAATTTTATTTCTTAGTAATGAAATGCTAATGATATACTTTTAGAAGTGTAATTTAAAACAAATGGGGAAAGTTTGTGATTTGTTTGGGGAAGTATATTTTTAAAAGGAATTAGCTGAAAGAAATTTTGAAGAAATGAAAAGAGATAGGAGAGGAAACTTGCAGATTTTGCTGACAAATGCACATGTGCATAATTTACATTATCAAATGCATTACCTTCAATTCTGGAGCAGAATAATTAATGTCTGTAGAAACTGGCTACTCTGATATTGGCTGATTCAGCCCTACTTCAGATGTTTATGTATTGTCCTCCATGGCCAGAATCAGAGGTAAAGAAGAAACTGCTGGAGGAATATTAGATCCATTGTTTTCTAGAGTTGTAACTTAAAGTGTTGGTAACTTTCCTATGTTTGGTCAGGCTTGATTATTCCTACATCTATGTAGCAGCTGCCCACAGCTCCTAATGAGAGGCAGACAGAGAAGTGCAACTGGGCCTCCTTTATTAGTTGGATCTTCTTGCACCTAATTTGCATTTCTCCCCTCCTTTTTCCCTCTGTTTGGAAGTGGCTTATTGTTCTTAATTAATATGGTGTCCTATTGTTACCAACCAAAAGGAATTCTCCAAATCAAGGAGTAACTCCTCCTTCATGAAAATTAAAGAATTAAAGATTTAAAGATGATTTAATCTTTCCTAAGTGAGGAACATTTTTAGCTTTTTAAACAGGTCACACTGGAGAATTGGTACTGTTGATTTGTCAGTCATTGTTAACTAAGTCAGATACACTAAAGAAAGGAAAACAGAAGAGGGAAGGAAGGAAGGAAGGAAGGAGGGAGGAGGGGAAGAAAGTGGGAAAGAGGGTGAGGGAAGGAAATGAAGAAGAAAGAAAGGAGAGAAAGAGAGAGAGAAGGTGGGGAACCTCCGACCACACCCCTATGTCAGTCCAAGCCCTTTTGTAAGCTTTAATGTGATCTCTCCTCTTACTGTAACTCCTTTTTTTTTTTTCTTTTTATACAAATAAAAACCTGGCATGTCTTTGAAGTCTTAACTGCATCAAAGACTTGCTCCCATTAATTTTAAATTACTCTCCTAAAAGTCTGTCTACAGTAAGCAGTTCATGAAAAGGATGCCCTGTTTTGCTGTCCCCTGGGTTCTCAAAGCAGAACCTCTTAATTGATCTTCCTGCATTTTTTTTTTTCATCAAATAATAGTGAACAAAAAAATGTCTTTTATCTTGTAAAATAGCCACACTCTTGAAGATTCTTGAGGCAGACAGCACTGAAGAAACACCTCTGGCTCATACTCTGAGGTTCTGGATTTAGAACTGAACTAGAAATTGAGGAACTGAATTACACTTGAAGCCAGTAAAGTCCTGACTTTTGATTGGTTTCCATGGCATTCAGAGAGACAATGAAATATTTTTGGCCATAAACTGGCATTTTTAGGGCATTTAAAAAATGTTATGTTGTAACAGAAGGAAATTAAGTATATAATGAATTGATTAAACAGATCTGTTTGTTTCACATTTTTATGTTCTTCCTGTACAAAATGTCCATATCTGTATATATCACTATTTAATCATTTTTATATCAAGAAGTTTTCCCTGTATCTTAATTTTATTCTCCCTTCAACATGTCTTGTATCCTTGGGTAGATAAAAGTAGTGGACCAGTGGCTACCTAAAAACAACTCATCAAATAGTAGATGGCTAGTATTAAGTAACCTACTAAATTTGTCTTCTAAACAAAAATTATTCAATAGCTTTTAAAACATGAGGCTTTTGCACATAAAAATAAACTCAGGGAAACAATTGTAAAAAAAAAAAAAATCCCCAGATTTGTGGTATTCTATCAAAATGATTATCTAAAAATATAAATCAATTTAGTCTTTAGAAGACAGCCAATTAAGCTGCATTATTTGCTCTAATTTTTAATTTAGCAAATTAATACTGTTAAAAAATTTGGTTGCCTAACAAGTTGAAGAGATTAAATTGTTTTTTTTTTTTACATCTATAATTTTAAAATGTATAGCCTCAATTGTTTCATTCATTTTCAGAATACAAAATTAAGCAAGTGATGCCAGCTATAAGGACATTACATCTCCTAATGTCTGTGTTGATACTTGACAAAATTATGGGAATAAGAAGTCTAACAGAATAATATGTTTTTATTGTGTTGTTATTGATAACCAAGAATTCCATGGTAAGCAAAATTTATTTCATACTATGAGAGCAGCTTGTCTATACCAAACTGAGAATAGCTACTAAATATCTTTAAACAAGGATTGTAAAAGAAAATTACAGCTAGTGCAGGGTAGCATGTGGCTTCCTTGCTGACAACTGCCAAGAGAATAGCTATCCAAATAACTGATTTAGACATATGATTTATCACCGATGGGGTCCCCTCCCCTAATATTCAAGTATTTATGGCTCTATCCAACAAAATATTTTTAGTCTTCTTTATGTCAAATCTGAAAGTAAATCTCTCCTGGTGTTATCTAACCTTGGTGATAGTTTATAATGTCACCCAAGAGGTTACCATGTAAGTACTTGGAAAGAAAACATAGTCTTTTGAAATTGACAAATATCTTGGAGGTCATTTTGTTCAACTGCCTCATTTTAGAGACACTAAAAATGAGGACCAGAGAGGTTGATGACTTTCTCAAAGACACCAAATTTAAACATAAATAGATGAAGAATAGTGCTTGGCTAAGGCTGGAAACTGAGAGTCAGCCACTGAATAACAGAAACAAGCTTGGATAATAGAACAATTGGAATTCAGAGGAAATCTGATCCCAGGAACAGCAAGAGAACAAGAAGCAAAGCAATGAATTGGCTTAACAAATATTGTCAGCAAGATCCTATGGGTGTACCTGTTAGCATTGTGCAGTGATTTGGTTCATTTTTATGGTCCATGTGTTAGTCCCATTGGAATGATTCTGCTGACTTTAAACCAGCCATAGAAGAGCCAAGAGCAGTGCCAGCTTTCCTGATATGGGTTTTAAATGTGGTCCTTTCCCCCCCCCCAGCCAGCTGTTGATATCTTTCATCCCACAGCAAAGTTTTTTGCTGTCCTCCACCCTATTCACTGACACAAAGCTATGAAGATGATTGATTAGGAACAATAGAGCTTAGGCACCCGTAGATTCAATGGAAAATCCCACTGAAAATGTGTATGTATATCTAACAGAGGAAATTTAGCGTACTAGTTAAAAGTATAGGTTGTGGGGACAGAGTATCAGGATTCAAATCCAACTCTGTTCCTAGCAGTTTGACCTTGCACAAGTTATTTTCTATGCTTTGGTTCCTTAAATTCATCTATAAATTTGAAGTAAGAAATAATAAGATTGTGATGAGTATCAGTGCCAAATGAGATACCACATATAAATCAAATAATGCTAGGTACAAAGTAAACAACACCATGATATTTAAGGTATTACAATGAAATTTGTCTCTCCATACATTTAGAAAGAGCTTTTTTTATTAATTTATTTTTATTGAAAGATAATTGCTTTACAGAATTTTATTGTTTTCTGTCAAACCTCAACATGAATCAGCCATAGATATGCATATATCCCCTCCCTTTTGAACCTCCCTCCCAGCTCCCTCGTTCTTAGAAAGAACTTATATTTTTTAACTGTATTTTTTGTAGAAAAAATTAACCTATTCATTTAGTGTTACATAAAGTATGAAGAGACTTCACAAAATTTGGAGAGATAGACTATAGATAACTTACAAAAGAGGATTTGCATAAATTGAATTTTGCTTAATAATGCAAATCAAGCAAATTCAAATATAAACTTTTAGACTGTTAAAATAATGCAATGAGTCATCTTGGGTCCAAATATGAAAGGATTTGGTTTTATGATTCTAATATTTGTATGAAACCAAAAGAGACTCTGAATAGCTAAAGCAAATTTAAGAAAGAAGAAAAAAGCAGAAGGCATAATACGTCCTGATTTCAAACTATACTGCAAAGCTATATTCAGAAAAATGGTATGATACCAGCACTAAAACAAGCACAAAGATCAATGGGGCAGATTAGAAAGGTCAGAAAAAAAACCTGTGCATATATGGTCAATCAGTTTATGAAAGGAGCCAAGAACATACAGTGGGGAAGACACAATCTCTTCAATAACTGGTGTTAGGAAAACTGGACAGCTCTGTGCAAAAGAATGAAACTGGACCACTTTCTTATAGCATACACAAAAATTAACCCAAAATGGATTTAAGACTTAAATGTATGACCTAATACCATAAAACTCTAGGAAGAAAACATAAGTAATCTTCTTTTAGACATTGTCTTAGAAATATTTTTTCAATCTTTCTCCTCAGACAAGGAAAACAAAAATAAAAATAAAAAAGTAGACTACATCAAACTAAAAAGCTTTTGCACAGTGAAGGAAACCATCACCAAACAAAAAGGCAATCTACTGAATGAGAAAAGATATTTGGAAATGCTATATTTGATGTGTCAATACCCAAAACATATAAAGAACTCACACAAGTCAATACTTGTGTGAGTATACAGACAAAGAATGTAGTCCAATTGAAGAATACTCAGAGGATCTGAACAGTTTCCCAAGAAAGATATATAGACGGGCAGCAAACACATGAGAAGATGCTCAAGATCACTAATCATCAGAAAGAGCAAACCAAAACCATAATTAGGTATGATTTCACAATGGTTATTATCAGAAAGATGATAATAAACAAGTGTTGGCAAGGTTGTGGAGAAAACGGAACTTCTGCGCACTGTTGGTGGGAACGTAAGTTGGTGCAGCCACTGTGGAAAAGAGTATGGAGATTCTTTGAAAAGTTAAAAATAGAACTACCATACAATCTGGTAATTCCACTTCTGGGTAGTTATCCAAAGAAAATGAAAACACTAATTTGAAAAGACATATGCAAATATATCTGATGCTGAAGCTGAAACTCCAATACTTTGGCCACCTGATGCAAAGAACTGACTCATTGGAAAAGACCCTGATACTGAGAAAGATTGAAGGCAAGAGGAGAAGGGGACAACAGAGGATGAGATGGTTGGATGGCATCACCGACTCAATGGACATGAGTTTGAGCAAGGTCTGGGAGTTGGTGATGGGCAGGGAGGCCTGGTGTCCTGCAGTCCATGGCGTTGCAAAGAGTTGGACATGACTGAGCAACTGAACTGAACTGATGCAAATATACATTTATTGCAGCATTATTTACAATATCCAAGATATGGATGCATCCTAAGTGTTCACTGATAGATGAATAAATAGAAATGTGAAATATATGCAGTGGAATGTTATTCAGCTATGAAGAAGACATGGATGGACCTAGAGAGTATTATGGTAAGTGAACTAAATCAGATAGGGTATGATTTCATACTGTATACTTTAACTTATATGTGGAATATATTTAAAAAAAGTAGAACAGAAACAAAGTTACATATTCATAGATACAAAGACATAATTGGTGATTACCAGCAGGGAGAATGGTGGGGAGCTAGGTAAAAGTTGGGTGAAATAGGTGAAGGGAATTAAAAGGGAAAAATAATTAGTTGGGGATATAATGTACAGCATGAAGAATATAGTCAATAATTCAATAACTTTGCATAGTAATTGATAGTTACTAGACTTATCTTGGTGATTAATACATAATTGTATATAAAATTTTAATCACCATATTGTACACCTAAAACATGTAATGTATGCCAACTGTACTGCAATCAAAAAATAATTACAAAAAATAACACAGGCAGCTCTCTAGGGAATTATGTTGAGTGGGGAAAAGTCAGTCTCAAAAATGTTATATACCTTCTGATTCCATTTATATAACATTCTTGAAATAACACAATTATAGAGATGGAAAACAAATTAGTGGTTTCTAAAGGTTAGGGAGGGAGGTGACTATAGGTGTATAATAGTAGCAGGAAGGATCTTTGTGTTAATGGAATAGCTCTGTATCTTGATTGTGATGGTGGTTACACAAATCTACACGTGATGCAATTGGGTGGAACTAAACACATACAAATCAGTCAATCCTAAAGTAAATCAACCCTGAATATTCATAGGAAGGACTTTTGCTGAAGCTGAAGCTCCAATACTTTGGCCATGATGCCAAGATCTGACTCATTGCAAAAAACCCTAATGCTGGAAAGGATTGAGAGCAAGAGGAGAAGGGGGCATCAGAGGATAAGATGGTTGGATAGTATCTCTGACTCAACGGACACGAGTTTGAGCAAACTCATGGAGATAGTAAAGGACAGGGAAGCCTGGTGTGCTGCAGTTCACGGGACCACAAAGAGTCAGACACGACTTAGCAACTTAATAACAACAGAAAACGCATACACACACATGCAAATGTATGAATAAAAATTTGTGAAAATTTGCACGGGCAAAAAGGTATGATCATGAATGAATAAAATAAAATCTCAAAATACCACATATAGTATTATTTCAAATAATGTTAAAATAGCAAAATTAATATTTAATGTTATATATCAAATTGATTTAAAATATTTTTTAAAAAATTTATGAATGTGATAATTATAAAAAAGCAGGATGTGCATGCATGCTCAATTGTGTCCAACTCTTCATGATTCTATGGACTGTAGCCAGGTTCCTCTGTCCATTGGATTTCCTAGACAAGAATACTGAAATGGGTTGCCATTTCCTTCTCCAGGGGATCTTTCTTATCAAGGATGGAATCCACATCTTTTGTGTCTGGTACACTGACAGGTGGATTTGTCACCACCTGTCACCACTTTTGGGGGCTTTTGGAAGCCTCCAAATCAGGATAGTAGTTACTCAAGCAAGAGGAGGATGAGTTTGTGTAATGGAGAAAGGATAAATGGGAAGCATGGGTTCAAAAGTGTCCCAAAGGTTGAATGTGTACTTATACACTGTGTCTATTTGCTTTTGTACTGTAGTTTTACTTTTCAGAAAAAAAATAAAATAAACAACTAAACTTGAGG
Source organism: Bison bison bison (assembly GCF_000754665.1). Lineage (NCBI taxonomy): Eukaryota > Metazoa > Chordata > Mammalia > Artiodactyla > Bovidae > Bison > Bison bison. Next base: position 11,351,452 of record NW_011494635.1, read on the forward strand.
CAAGCGTATGTAAATTGCCATAGTTTCCAGAGACTATAATGCCTTGCTGGAAAAGCTAATAAATGAGACCTGATTCAACCTGCATATCAAACATCCGTCTTAGCAACAAATGCCTGATTCCATGGGCAATTTGTAGACAGGAAGCATATCGCAAATTGATCAGTTCAGTTCAGTCACTCAGTTGTGTCTGACTCTTTCTGACCCTATGGACTGCAGAATATCAGGCCTACCTGTCCATCACCAACTCCTGGAGCTTGCTCAAACTCATGTTCATTGAGTTGATGATGCCATCCAACCATCACAACCTCTGTCATCCCCTTCTCCTCCTGCCTTCAATCTTTCCAAGCATCAGGGTCTGTTCTTCACATCAGGTGGCCAAAGTATTTTGGAGCTTCAGCTTTAGCATCAGTCCTTCCAGTGAATATTCAGGGTTGATTTCCCTTAGGATTGCAGATATGTCTGAAAAGTTTAATGGAGATGGCAATATTTCAATACCAAATGAGGAATGAAATGTGTCAGAACCATGGTGTCTATGAAGTGGAATGATATATGAAACATTTCATCATCCTCATCATGTCTTACTAAAATAATTATCTGCCTTTTAAAAATTAAGCAGTTAACTTGGAAGCCATACTTCAACTTGTAGCCTTAAAGTAATAGAAACCAAGGGAATAATGATATAAAATATACTTAATGATGAGTCAAAAGTGAAACTGGTTTGGCAAATCTATCTCATTTCAGTGGCCAATAAAGTTACAATGAAAACTGAAACCAACTACACTAACATGTAACTGAAGGTCAGTTTTTCAAAGCACCAACTAACTATGAATTTCATGGACTATAGATTTTATGGAGAATGAAACACACTTATTAGTTCTCATTGAGTGATATTAATATATCACATTCATTAACTTCCCAAATATCCAATAATTGTTAATTAAGTTTCTACTTGGGTGCCATATATTATTTTCCACAAATGACTGTGACATTGTCTCTATTCCCAAACACTTTTCTAAGATCTTTTCATTTCCCCATCATGAAGTAGACTCTGATTCTCTCCATATGAAATTGAGTGAGAAGATTGCTCACTTATAATCAATAAAATGTTATAAATATAATGCCATATGATTTTTGAGGCTGAATCTTAAAAGACAATGACACTTGTATCTTACTTGCTGGAATACTCATTCTTGAGCCCTTCAGATGCCAGATAAAACATTGACTGCTCTGAGGTCACTATGTTGTGAGGAAGCCAAAACTATCCATCATACAAATAGCATGTGGTTATCCAACCAGTCCATTCTAAAGGAGATCGGTCCTGGGTGTTCTTTGGAAGGAATGATGCTAAAGCTGAAACTCCAGTACTTTGGCCACCTCATGTGAAGAGTTGACTCATTGGAAAAGACTCTGATGCTGGGAGGGATTGGGGGCAGGAGGAGAAGGGGATGACAGAGGATGAGATGGCTGGATGGCATCCCTGACTCGATGGATGTGAGTTTGAGTGAACTCTGGGAGTTGGTGATGGACAGGGAGGCCTGGCATGCTGCAATTCATGGGGTCGCAAAGAGTCGGACAAGACTGAGCGACTGAACTAAACTGAACTGAGGGGATTATTCTACAGGGATAAAAAAGATGCCTAGGCAGATGCCAGCTGTTTGTTGCTCCAGCCATCCCCCTCACAAACTTTGAATATGGTATCTACAGCTATCACCTAAATGCAAACATAATTCAAAGCCAAAAATCTTTCCTGGTTTCTTACCCAGAATATTTATGAGAGATAGATTTGTCATACAGTGATAATTAAATGATCAGCTGGGTTATTCTCTGGAACTTCAGGGCAATTTGTTCTCATTGAAAGATTACATACGGTATTCAGAAGACTTTATAGATATATCCACATGGCATTTGCAATTGATTAGATCACACTATTTGACCATCTCTTGGAAAAGTTCAATATCTTGTATTTGATTTCTGAGGTGGCTGCCCAGGATCATTACGATAAACCCATGAATGCAGACTTTGGGACCACAATACATAATCTAAGGTGACATCAGCAAAGTAGTAAAGTTCTTCTGAAAATTCACTCCTCTTTTAAAGCAATGAGAACATTGGTAAACATTGTTATAATTAAATTTTTCAAAACCGTGGAAATAAACCAAAAACTTGCAGCAATTCCTGGAGTATTTTTTTTTTTTTGGAGTATTTATTTTTAAAAATGGCTGAATCTTAGTAAGAATAGTGAGTTATATGGCATTTTAAATTGCTTTATTCTCACCATCACCTCCACAATAGCCTTAAAAACAAATGACCTGCAATTGTCTTGAAAACTAACAGCCTGACAACCACTCTGGTGGCAAAAAGGATTTATAGTTCCTTCAAAATCCCATTCCTAGAGAAATATCATTATTTGACCTGCCTAGTGGGTCAATAGGCTTAACTTCTTGAAGGGCTTTCTTGATTTGGCCTGACTGGGAGTTTGGCTAATATAAACCACCTTTGCTCCCAGGATTATTTGTTGAAACAGAGGCAATTGTATAGCATCAGAGTTTGTCTGAGGTGGTGGATAATGGTAGCTAAAAACAATAAGCAAACCGAAAAGTTTGAAAAGAAAAGTGAAGAAAAGGGATATCTGTAAGGATTTAAAAAGAAACATTCTTGAGAATCTCGGACATAGGCAAGACTATGAGCATGCCCAGGACTGTGAACACACTCAGAAAAGAAGTGATAAGCTGTAACCTCTAACTAACCTCTAGGCTCTGTGTAAATAGGAAGTGAAGGCTAAGGCAGAGTTGTGAACTACCGGACTATTGAAGATTTACCCCAACACACATACAAAATCCTTCAGGAAAGACAGGAAGATTTAATGGTTTCTCTGTCCAGTTATTAGCTGTCCAGATTACTGAGCAGAGACCTCAATGGACACACACAATAAAACATATAGGTTAGAAGCACTATAAAGTTTTATTTTTTATAAATTCTATGGATATCCAAGATTCATTTCTAAGTATACTATTGTGTTGCTTTTTTTTCCCCTCATATAAATGGTATTTTTATTTCTGGTTAATATTTTCCTAGCTTTTTTGGTTGCTTTTTACTTTATCAACAAAAGCTTTTCATTTACCTCTATTAATTATTCTAACCTCTTTAATACTTCTTATTTTTATAAGTTTTTCATTCATTCTGCCTTGTTTTCTAGGAAAATTATACAGTGGAAGTGAGAAATAGATTTAAGGGACTAGATCTGATAGATAGAGTGCTTGACGAACTATGGAAGGAGGTTCGTGACATTGTACAGTAGACAGGGATCAAGACTATCCCCATGTAAAAGAAATGCAAAAAGCAAAATGGCTGTCTGGGGAGGCCTTACAAATAGCTGTGAAAAGAAGAGAAGCGAAATGCAAAGAAGAAAAGGAAAGACATAAGCATCTGATTGCAGAGTTCTAAAGAATAGCAAGAATAGATAAGAAAGCCTTCCTCAGTGATCAATGCAAAGAAATAGAGGAAAACAACAGACTGGGAAAGACTAGAGATCTCTTTAAGAAAATTTGAGATATCAAGGAAACATTTCATGCAAAGATGGGCTCGATAAAGGACAGAAATGGTATGGACATAACAGAAGCAGAAGATATTAAGAAAAAGTGGCAAGAATACACAGAGCGAAGTGGCTAAGTCATGTCGGACTCTGTGACCACATGGACTTTAGCCTACCAGGCTCCTCTGTCCATGTAATTGTCCAGGCAAGAGTAATGGAGTGGGTTGCCATTTCCTTCTCCAAAGAATGCACAGAAGAACTGTACAAAAAAGATCTTCATGACCCAGATAATCACGATGGTGTGATCACTCACCTAGAGCCAGACATCCTGGAATGTGAAGTCAAGTGGGCCTTAGGAAGCATCATTATGAACAAAGCTAGTGGAGGTGACGGAATTCCAGTGGAGCTATTTCAAATCCTGAAAGATGATGCTGTGAAAGTGCTGCACTCAATATGCCAGCAAATTTGGAAAACTCAGCAGTGGCCACAGGACTAGAAAAGGTCAGTTTTCATTCCAATCCCAAAGAAAGGCAATGCCAAAGAATGCTCAAACTATCACACAATTGCACTCATCTCACATCCTAGTAAAGTAATGCTCAAAATTCTCCAAGCCAGGCTTCAGCAATACGTGAACTGTAAACTTCCAGATGTTCAAGTTGGTTTTAGAAAAGGCAGAGGAACCAGATATCAAATTGCCAACATCTGCTGGATCATAGAAAAAGCAAGAGAGTTCTAGAAAAACATCTGTTTCTGCTTTATTGACTATGCCAAAGCCTTTGATTGTGTGGATCACAAAAAACTGTGGAAAATTCTGAAAGAGATGGGAATACCAGACCACCTGACCTGCCTCTTAAGAGACCTATATGCAGGTCAGGAAGCAACAGTTAGAACTGGACATGGAACAACAGACTGGTTCCAAATAGGAAAAGGAGTATGTCAAGGCTGTATATTGTCACCTGCTTATTTAACTTATATGCAGAGAATATCATGAGAAACACTAGGCTGGAAGAAGCACAAGCTGGAATCAAGATTGCTGGGAGAAACATCAATAACCTCAGATATGCAGATGACACCACCCTTATGGCAGAAAGTGAAGAGACACTAAAAAGCCTCTTGATGAAAGTAAAAGAGGAGAATGAAAAAGTTGGCTTAAAGCTCAACATTCAGAAAACGAAGATCATGGCATCTGGTCCCATCACTTCATGGGAAATAGATGGGGAAATAGTGGAAACAGTGTTAGACTTTATATTTTTGGGCTCCAAAATCACAGCAGATGGTGATTGCAGCCATGAAACTAAAAGACACTTGCTCCTTGGAAGGAAAGTTCTGACCAACCTAGATAGCATTTTAAAAAGCAGACATTACTTTGCCAACAAAAGTCCATCTAGTCAAGGCTATGGTTTTCCTGTGGTCATGTATGGATGTGAGAGTTGGACTGTGAAGAAAGCTGAGTGCCGAAGAATTGATGCTTTTGAACTGTGGTGTTGGAGAAGACTCTTGAGAGTCCCTTGGCCTGCAAGGGGATCCAACCAGTCCATTCTAAGTGTTCATTGGAAGAACTGATGTTGAAGCTGAAACTCCAGTACTTTGGCCACCTCATGCGAAGAGTTGACTCATTGGAAAAGACTCTGATGCTGGGAGGGATTGGGGGCAAAGGATAAGGGGACGACAGAGGACGAGATGGCTGGATGGCATCACTGACTTGATGGACATGAGTTTGAGTGAACTCTGGGAGTTGGTAATGGACATGGAGGCCTGGTGTGCTGCGATTCATGGGGTCGCAAAGAGTCGGACATGACTAAGCAACTGAACTGAAATCTATAATCTGAGGATAATATATTTCAGTTCATGTCTTTTAAATGTATATGTCCTTTTGTATTTTGTGTTTATTTTTATTGTTAGTTTGCCAAAGGAATATTAACTAAGTGTAATGAAGAGGATATTCTTGCCTTGTGATATATAGGGATGCTTCTACTATCATAATTTTGCAAGATGTTGATGTTGACTTTGAATATACATGTGTTAAAGAATTGCCGTCAATTTTTTTCCTAGTATATGAGCCAGAAATATATGCAAAACTTTGTCATTTACCTTTTTGACATAAATGCAATGATAATATGCCATTATATGTTAACTTAAATTAATAGATTTTTCTAACCTTGATCATCTATACTTTTTATTTTATATAGCATAATTTATAGTAAAAGAATGCAGACTATTACCAGTATACTTTTAAAAATATATTGGAATTTGTTTTGTGGCCTAATATATGATTGTTGTTGAGTTGCTAAGTTGTTTCTGACTCTTTTGTGACCCCATGGTCTGTTGCCTTCCAGGCTCCTCTGTTCATGATACTTTCCCTAGCAAGAATATTGGAGTGGGTTGCCTTTTCCTTCTCCAGGGAATATTCATGATCCAGGGATCGAGCCCATGTCTCCTGCATTGCCAGGTGGATTCTTTATGACTGAGCCAATTGGGAAGCCTAATACATGGTAAATAAACTAACCACTAATACACATATCACTAATATTTCTTTGTGTGTGCATGCTAAGTCGCTTCAGTCATATCTGACTCTTTGCAACCCTATGGGCTGTAGCCTGCCAGACTCCTCTGTCCATGGTATTCTCCACACAAGAACACTGGAGAGGGTTACAGTGCCCTTCACCAGGGGCTCTTCCTGATGCAGGGGTTGAGCCCAAGTCTCTTACATCTCCTGCATTGGAAGGTAGGTTCTTTACCACTAGCACCACCTGGGAAGCCAGGATATCTCTTTAATTCCCTATAAAGAGAATGTGTACTCTATATAGTTAAGGTATAAAACTTGACCTATATCTAATGCATCACCCTTATGCATTATTCAACTTTTATCTATTATTTCTTTTTTTTCCTATATTTTGCCATGAGCTGATAGTATTAATGCCAAGTCTTTTTTAAAATTTTTGTTTTATATTAGAATATAGTTGATTAGGGTGAAGGAAGAGAGTCAAAAAGCTGGCTTAAAACTCAACATTATAAAAACTAGGGTCATGGCAGCCACTCCCATCACTTCATGGAAAAAAGAAGGGGAAAAAGTGGAAGCAGTGACAGATTTTCTACTCTTGGGCTCCAAAATCACTGCAGATGGTGACCACAGCCATGAAATTATAAGACATTTGCTTCTTGGAAGGAAGGCTATGACAGCCTAGACAGCATATTAAAAAGCAAAGTCATCACATTGCTGACAAAGGTCCATATAGTGAAAGCTATGTTCTTTTTAGTAGTCATGTGTGGATGTGAGAGTTGGACCATAAAGCAGGCTGAGCACTGAAAAACTAATGCATTCAAATTGTGGTGCTGGAGAAAATTCTTGAGAGTCCCTTGTATTACAAGGAAATCAAACCAGTCAATCCTATGGGAAATCAAACCTGAATACTCACTGGAAATACTGATGCTAAAGCTAAAGCTCCAAAATATTTTGGCTACCTGGTGCAAAGAGCTGACTCACTTGAAAAGACCCTGATGCTAGGAAAGACTGAAGGCAAAAAAAGAGGGTGGCAGAGAATGAGATGATTTTATGGCATCGCTGATTTAATGGACATGAACTTGGGCACACTCTGGGATATGGTGAGGAACAGGGAAGCTTGGTGTGCTGTAGTCCACTGGGTCTCAAAGAGTTGGACACGATTTAGTGACTAACAGCAACAACATAGTTGGTTAACAATGTTATTTTAAAGTGTCCAGCTAAGTGACAAAATGTGGTCCACTGGAAAAGGGAATGACAAACCACTTCAGTATTCTTGCCTTGAGAACCCCATGAACAGTATGAAAAAGCAAAAAGATAGGACACTAAGAGATGAACTCCCCAGGTCAGTAGGTGCCCGGTAAACTACTGGAGATAGGTGGAAAATAACTCCAAAAAGAATGAAGAGACAGAGCCAAAGCAAAAACAACACCCAGTTGTGGATGTGATTGGTGATGGAAACAAGGTCAGATGCTGTAAAGAGCAATATTGCACTAAGAACCTGGAATGTTAGGTTCATGAATCAAGGCAAATTGGAAGTGGCCAAATAGGAGATGGCAAGAGTGAATGTTGACATTTTAGGAATCAGCTAACTAAAATGGACTGGAATGGGTGAATTTAACTCAGATGACCATTTTATCTACTACTGTGGGCAAGAATCCCTTAGAAGAAGTGGAGTAGCCATCATAGTCAACAAAAGAGTCCAAAATGCAGTACTTGGATGCAATCTCAAAAACGACAGAATGATCTCTGTTCGTTTCCCAGGCAAACCATTCAATATCACGGTAATCTTAATCTTTGCCCTGACCAGTAATGCTGAAGAAGCTAAATTTGAGTGATTCTATGAATACCTACAAGACCTTCTAGAACTAACACCCCCAAAAGATGTCCTTTTCATTATAGGGGACTGGAATGCAAAAGAAAGAAGTCAAGAAACACCTAGAATAACAGGTAAATTTGGCCTTTGAGTACAGAATGAACCAGGGCAAAGGCTAATAGAGTTTTGGCAAGAGAATGCGCTAGTCATAGCAAACACCCTTTTCCAACAACACAAGAAAAGACTCTGCACATGGACATAACCAGATGATCAACACCGAAATCAGATGGATTATATTCTTTGGAGCCAAAGATGGAGAAGCTCTATATAGTCAGCAAAAACAAGACCAGGAGCTGCCTGTGGCTCAGATCATGAATTCCTTATTGCCAAATTCAGACTTAAATTGAAGAAAGTAAGGAAAACCACTAGACCACTCAGGTATGACCTAAATCAAATCCCATATGATTGTACAGTAGAAGTGAGAAATAGATTTAGGGGACTAGATCTGATAGACAGAGTGTCTGGTGAACTATGGACAGAGATTTGTGACATTGTACAGGAGACAGGGATCAAGGCCATCCCCAAGAAAAAGAAATGCAAAAGAGCAAAATGGCTGTCTGACAAGGACTTACAAATAGCTGTGAAAAGAAGAAAAGTGAAAAGCAAAGGAGAAAAGGAAAGAGATATCCATTTGAATGCAGAGATCCAAAGAATAGCAAGGAGGGATAAGAAAGCCTTCCTCAGTGATCAGTGCAAAGAAATAGAAGAAAACAATAGAATGGGAAAGACTAGAGATCTCTTCAAAAGAATTAGAGATACCAAGGGAACATTTCATGCAAAGATGGGCTCAATAAAGGACAAATATAATATGGGCCTAACAGAAGCAGAAGATATTAAGAAGAGGTGGCAAGAATACACAGAACTATACAAAAAAGATCTTCATGACCCAGATAATCATCATGGTGTGATCACTGACCTAGAGCCAGATATCCTGGAATGTGAAGTCAAGTGGGCCTTAGGAAGCATCACTATGAACAAAGCTAATGGACGTGATGGAATTCCAGTGGAGCTATTTCAAATCCTGAAAGATGATGCTGTGAAAGTGCTGCACTCAATATGCCAGCAAATTTGGAAAACTCAGCAGTGGCCACAGGACTGGAAAGGGTCAGTTTTCATTCCAATCCCAGAGAAAGGCAATGCCAAATAATGCTCAAAGTACCACACAATTGCTCTCATCTCACACGCTAGTAAAGTAATGCTCAAAATTCTCCAAGCCAGGCTTCAATGGTACATGAACTGTGAAGTTCCAGATGTTCAAGCTGGATTGAGAAAAGGCAGAGCTACCAGGGATCAAATTGCCAACATCCACTGGATCATAGAAAAAGCAAGAGAGTTTCAGAAAAACATCTCTTTCTGCTTTATTGACTATGTGAAAACCTTTGACTGTGTGGCTCACCAGAAAATGTGGAAAATTTTGAAGAAGATGGGAATACCAAACCACCTCACCTGCCTCTTGAGAAATCTGTATGCAGGTCAGGAAGCAACAGTAAGAACTGGACATGGAACAACAGACTGGTTCCAAATAGGAAAAAGAGTACG
>NW_011494635.1:11361073-11393796 GCF_000754665.1 Bison bison bison
AGGAGAATGAAAAAGTTGGCTTAAAGCTCAACATTCAGAAAACAAAGATCATGGCATCTGGTCCCATCACTTCATGGCAAATAGATGGGGAAACAGTGGAAACAGCAGTAGATTTTATTCTTTTGGGCTCCAAAATCACTTCAGATGGTGACTGCAACCATGAAATTAAAAGACGCTTAGTCCTTGGAAGAAAAATTATGGCCAACCTAGATAGCATATTAAAAAGCAGAGACATTACTTTGCAAACGAAGGTCCATCTTGTCAAGGGTATGGTTTTTCCAGTAGTCATGTATGGATGTGAGAGTTGGAGTATGAAGAAGGCTGAGCACCAAAGAATTGATGCTTTTGAACTGTGGTGTTGCAGAAGACACATGAGAGTCCCTTGGACTGCAAGGAGATCCAACCAGTCCATTCTAAAGCAAATCAGTCCTGAATATGCATTGAAAGGACAGATACTGAAGCTGAGACTCAAATACTTTGGCCACTTGATGTGAAAAACTGACTCATTTGAAAAGACCCTGACACTGGGAGAGATTGAAGGCAGGAGGAGAAGGGGATGTTAGAGGATGAGATGGTTAGATGGGGCATCACTGACTCAATGGACATGAGTTTAGGTAAACTCCGTGACTGGTGATGGAGAGGGAGGCCTGGCATTGCTGTAGTGCATGGGGTCACAAAGAGTTGGATACAACCAAGTGACTGAACTGACTTTCCAGCTAAGTGATTCAGTTATATATATATATATATATATATATTCTTTTTCAAATTCCTTTCTCATTTAGGTTATTACAGAGTGTTGAGGAGAGTTCCCAATGCTGTGCAATAGGTCCTTGTTGATTATCTGTTTCAAATATTTCAAATATATGAGTGTGTACTTGTCAATCCAAAATTCTCAATCTCTCTGCTCCCTACCATTCCCTCTGTTAACCATAAGTTTGTTCTCTGTGTCTGTGAATTGCTCTGCTTTGTAAAGAAGTTCATTTGCATCATTTTTAGTATTCCATATATAAGCATTTTCATGTGATATTTGTATTTGACTTACCTCACTTAGTGTGATAATCTGAATCCATCCACATTGCTGTAAAGTACGTTATTTCATTCTTTTTAATGGCAGAGTGATATTTCTTTGTATATGTGTACCACATATTCCTTATCCATTCATATGTCAATGGACATTTAGTTTGCTTCCATGTCTAGCCTATTATAAACATCACTACAGTGAACACTGAAGTGCATGTATGCTTTTCTCTGGATATACGACCAGGAGTGCTGGATCATGTGGTAATCTATTTTTCATTTTTTAAGAAACTTCTGTACTGTTCTCCATAGTGGCTGTAGACATTTACATTCCCATCAATAGTAGTTATTTTCTGAATCTCAAACACTGAAGCAGAACTAGATTACCTTATAACCCACAGAATTCACACTTGGCTTGCTGACTTGTAGATTGATGGCTATTATAGCAATAAAGACAATATAGACCTTCCTTTCCCCTTCCATTTTGTCCTTCACACTGTCATATTGTAAAGCAAAAGCAATGGCACATCTCTAGGCAGACATCTTAGTGACAGGGATTGATGTCTCCACAAAACAACTGCATGATGCTGAGATGGTGATTCCTACCAGTTCTCATTTAACTTCCCTCTTTGACCTTTGCAAAAGTGAGATAGACGATGTTTTTAAATATCTGCATACTTCATCAAGTAGAGATATCAGTCACATTTGTAGTTTTAGAGTGCTCAGTTCAGTTCAGTTCAGTTTGTGACCCCATGAATCGCAGCACGCCAGGCCTCCCTGTCCAACACCAACTCCTGAAGTTCACTGAGACTCACGTCCATCGAGTCAGTGATGCCATCCAGCCATCTCATCCTCTGTTGTCCCCTTCTCCTCCTGCCCCCAATCCCTCCCAGCATCAGAGTCTTTTCCAATGAGTCAACTCTTTGCATGAGGTGGCCAAAGTACTGGAGTTTCAGCTTTAGCATCATCCCTTCCAAAGAGTGTTAACTTAAAACAAATCAATCCAGTCCCTGATAATTCACATGTGGCCACTGAGTTAGCAAGTGCTTTCTCCTTTGTACTTAATAACAGAATAATGAGAAATAGTTTGCCTATACTTGTTAGCACCAACAATATTTCTTTAGCATCTTGCTGCAATGATATGTCTGCTCTCCTGTTTCTAACATAAACTTATATTTGCTTAATGACTGTTAATCCACCCATGACAACTCTGCTGATAAGTGAAAAGCCATTAAATATATATGTTATATTTATATATATAATATATAACATATATAATAAATTTCAGTGGGAAATTTGGGACTCTTTCCATCCTAATGTAATATTACTAATAACTCTGAGATATAAAAATATATTAATTGAACAATTAAAACAACTGTGTCAGTAATACATTAGAATTGGGAAGCAAATAGACAAAGGTTGTAAATAAAATGCAATGTTCTGAAAGTTTATTATATTAGCCAAAGAAGAAGGTAAGACTTGATAGTGGTTGCTGAACAAATATATGAGTGGATCATTCTTTAAAGGTGATAGAAAGTCAGGTTGATTGATATTCAGGAAGGCATTTGATAATAGAATCAGGTGTGCTTATGATAATAGTCTTTCCCTTGATAACATGACACTGGAAGAAGCATCTAATGTGTTGAAGTGAAAGTCGCTCACTTGTGTCTGACTCTTTGCCACACCATGGTCTATGCAGTCCATGGCATTCTACAGGCCAGAATACTGGGGTGGGTAGCCTTTCCCTTCTCCTGGGGATCTTCCCAACCCAGAGACTGAAACTAGCCTCCTGCATTGCAGGCAGATTCTTTACCAGCTGAGACACAAGAGAAGCCCAAGAATACTGGAGTGGGTAGTCTATCCCTTCTCCAGCAGATCTTCCCAACCCAGGAATTGAACTAGGGTCTTCTGCGTTGCAGGCAGATTCTTTACCAACTGACTACCAGGGAACACATCTACTGTGTTAGGCATTGGCATTTATCTCAAAAGAATAGAATCTCTGGATAATTGAAAAACTGCTTGTTGAAGCATGTAGAAATAGTATTTCTTCCTGAAGCAAAGAAGGGGCTTAGATGTACCCTCTTTATCACTCTCACTTGGCCTACATAAGCAAAAAAAAAAAAGGTTCATCCAAATATGCTCTGCAATTCAGATATGCTCCATGTGGTATTCTCTGACTGGGTAATGTTGGCTAGTATAAACTGGTCAGTGTGTCTTTGCCTGAAATATTATTATTGAGTTGTCATTTCATATAGAATATTTATTTAGTGTGTATGGGGCAAAAAAAAAAAAAAATCCCCGATGACAACAGTAAAAGAAGTCATTGTCCAAATTTTTCCAGAGCCATGATAGCAAAAGGTAATTAATTGAATTCACATTCTATGAGCTAAGCTTCTACAGCTCTGAAGGGCCCTGGTCATCTTCACATCTCAAAGAATATCACCCTGGTCTACTGCATTGATGACATTGTGCAAATTCGATTCATTGAGCTCAAGCAGTAATCTCACCACTTAGAAGATTAGTGCATGGTCAAAAGTGGAAAAAACAAAACAAAACAAAACCAAAGTTCAGGAACCTATGATCTGAGAGATTTCAAGATATCCTTTATAAAGGGAGAAATAAGTTATTATAGTTACACTATCCACTATCCAAGAAAGAGTCACAGCCCTTTTAGATCTTTTAGATATAGCACATTTGGCATGAGGATCACTGGACACATTTTATCCTTAAGGCTGCCCTTTTGAGTAGGGTCTAGAATAAGAAGGAATTATGCAGCTGGTTAGGTTTTGCCTGTCATCTGAGCTGCCATGATAATTGGACCTTATCACCCACGAGACCCAATAGTGCTGGGATATCGGAGGCAAAAATCGATGTTTTGTTAAACTTATGGCAATAGAGTCCTAGGTTTTTAGAGTAAGACCATTTGATCTTCAGAGAAGAGCTATTCTCTGTTTGAAACTTCTGGTTTGCTATTGGACCCTGATAGACTGAATACTTAATAACAGAACATCAAGTGATTATGCAGTCTAAATTACCTATCACACTTTGAGAATTATCTGACCCAGTGAACCATAAAATTGGACGTGCAGAGAAACATTCCATTACAAAAGATGAATCATATTTGTGAAACCATGACTGAGCAGACTCAAAAGGTATAAATAAAATGGCATGAGTAATATTCCCATTTTGCCTCCTTTTTCTATACTGCCTCTCCTTAATTCCATTACTATGAACTCAAGGTTAGCTCATTATGACCAGCTAGCAGATAAGGAAAAGGCCCAGGCTTGGTTTGTGGACAGGTGGGCATGGCATGCTGGTACAAATTAGTGTTTTCAACTCTACTCAGGAACGGTCTTCCAAAAAGTGGTAGCCATTATATGTTGTTGCCCTCTTTTAATAACCAGAGTGCAAAAATTCTAAGAATTCAGTGTTTGAGTTAGAAATTACACATGTATACCTGTGGCGGATTCATTTTGATATTTGGCAAAACTAATACAATTATGTAAAGTTTAAAAATAAAATAAAATTAAAAAAAAAAAGAAATTACTTCTTTGACTCTGCTGCATGAGGCCAACATAGAGAATCTTTGATTCCTGTCTTCATCAACTTTGGGCTTAAGAACTTTGGAAATCCCAATGACCATCATGGGGAAGCTTCTTCTAGGCATCTAGCCAGGGTTCTGATGAATTGATACTCTCCACTATGGATCAATATTTTAGACTTATCATGTCATCAAGTAGAATAGGAAACTAATTTTGGGGGTAGAATTTTATTATAAGGTAAGATTAGGATTAATATTATACAATGTGGACAAAGAAGGCCAAAGGAATTTCTGATAGCACCTTTTACTATTTTCTTTGCAAATAAGCCTAATAATTGAAAAATTATGGTAACCTAAGATTCAGATCCCATAGGAATGAAAGTTTGGGTCACCACATAATATCCTGATCAGCTAAGGTACTAGCATCGGACCAGCAAAAATAGAATGAGTGTAGGACAAAGGCAGCTTTAATTAGCATCTTAAGTTGTATGTATGATCAGCTCTAGACCAGCTAGCAATCTCTTTTCTGCCATGACTCTGGCTAATACATCATATTTGATATGCATATCTCTTTTGGATCTTCAGTTTTCATAAATGAAGCATAGCTGGACCTCCTTGACAACCTATATACCTTATCAGGGTACTGTTTTTGATCTCCCCTCAGTACTCAGTTTAAAGGCCTCAGTTTAAAGTCCTCAGTTTATAGTCCTCAGTTTATTGATGGTCGTGTTACCTCAACTTTCCAGTTGTCTCTGGGTGGGGGATCCTACCTGAAGTTATGAGTAGCTGTAGCTTATAGATTGAATGAAGATTTCTCCTACAATGTTTATTTTTCTTGTAATAGAGTTTCTTTCAACAGCACAGCTCTTTAGATGTTGTCTTGGTTGAGGTGTTTTTCAACCATGAATTATTCCCAAATTCAAAAGTTCTATCTAGATTTGCTTCTGACAATGAAGATCAACACAGGGCTTTCATAATATTGTTTATATACCCTCTTCTGAGAAGTCAAACTCATTGTCAGATGACCTAAGAGAGAGAGGAACAAATGTGAGAAACTTTTGTGAAATACGCGTCTTAATTACTGTGTTCTTTGTATATATGAGAGTCAGATTTGTATAGTGGATTCCATTAATTAAGTTTATATTTCTTTTGTTTTCAGTACTTTTGATTTATAAATCCTGTTGGTTATCCTGTGAAATTTTACTATCTCTCTCTTTTTTTTTATTTTGCATTTTCTCTGCCATGGAAATATAATATACATTATCCAGACAGGAAAACAAAAACTGAGTAAAGATGCAGTTGAAAAATTAAATAGGCAAATAATTGGAATAAAAACTGTCAAAATGCCTCTTCCTCAATAAATAATATGTCATCTGGCTCTATTTTCAATTATTAAAAGTATTCCTTAGTGTGTAGAAAATATTTCAAATTGATTTCACGAAGGCTCTGTAGCTATGATATTGAAATCATTGTTCATTATGTAGTTTATCATTGGGCAATGTTATATGCATTATCTCTTTATATAGCCAATTTAACCATTTAAGTATCAAATACTATTTTATGAATACAGATGAGGCAAATAAGATTTAATGAGGTTGAGAAATTTGTTAAGAGTGAGTTAGGATGTTAATTTACCTACATTTGATTTCAAAGACCTAATCATTTCTCAATATGCAACATTGTATTCTACCATTATTCTTTTTTTTTTCTTTATTTGTATGTCATCAAACTCTCCTAGGTACCTTTATATCTTCTCTGTCTCTTTCTTATCTTCTTTACAGTTTCACCTTCTTTTTATATACTTTTAATGTTCATGTTTTTCAGGATTCTGTCTTTAATCTTTATTTAATCATGTCATCTCTGGGTTATCTCTTCTCAATTATTATATTTTATTTACAGTATGAGAATAAAAATTGTTAAATACTGGACAAGGATTATCACCCTTATTTTGGTGCTTGGGGCTGGTGTACTGGGATGACCCAGAGGGATGGGATGGGGAGGGAGGTGGGAGGGGGGTTCAGGATGGGGAACACATGTACACCCATGGCAGATTCATCTCAATGTATGGCAAAACCAATACAATATTGTAAAATAATTAGCCTCCAATAAATAAATAAATTTTTTTAAAAAAGGATTATCACCCTCCTTTCTCCTTATTGTAATATTGCATAAGAAATATTCAATACATAAGAGGGCGTCCACTTAGTGATCACACAATGAGAGGAAAAAGTCAAGATCTTGCTTTGAATTTCATAACAATCTCCTGAAACTCATACCAGGACAGTAGTATTAAAAATCTAGGCTATTTATTAGCAAAAGCCAGATATTGTGTAGTTCCAAAAACAAGACTTGACGGCAAAGTGGCACACAGATTACACCTGAAACAATATTACATTAGACAGTTGAAAAAAGTTTTGTGCTTGCTCCTAAATAGTAAATGAAGTTTCATTTGATTGGAATGAGAGTGAATTTTCGAGAGCAAGGGGAGAGCTTTAATATGAGGTTCCTAAAAGGAAATTAGAGAATCTGCCTCCTGAATGACTCCTGGATGTGAGCTAAAGAAAAGAAAGTCTGGGCAGAAATGAGGGCCTTCTAAGGGTAGAAGAGACTTGCTCCTAGGTCAAACATTGGCTAGGATCCTGAGATTACTGCAATAGAAAGAACCAAACAAATATCCTTTATGCCAAACGTGACCTATAGAGATGGAACTAAGACAGGTAATATGCAACTAAGTTGTTCTCACTTTCACACTCTAGTCTCCAGATGTCTCAGAGACATGTGGGAAACTATATAAACATTTCCATGCCAGAAGATGCATGACAGAAGATCTAAAGGATCCAGATACTGTGGACAAAGAGAAGGTAATGAAATTTGCATGATCTGTTCAATTGAGGACATCTTGGCAAAAAGCCCTATGAATAGAAGGTAATGTCAAAAGGAGAGTGTAATAAAGCGCATTACAGATTACAGAAGATGCCAACAGAGGAAAGAATACTTCAACTGACCAGGTAATAATACTCTACACTGACACAACACAAACCATCCAACAAAGATCTCTCATCAGTGAGAACAGAAGAGGGAAGTAACACCAAGTTAGCAACATTTCCTTCAAAAGATGCCTAGCCACTTGCATGTTGATTAGGTGGCACTGTTGATCTTGGCTGTTCTGGCTTATATGTTTGGGTGTTGGCTGGCTATTGATTGAACTAGTATCTAGTATGGACTTGGCTGGAGAGTAATAAATGATGCAATTCTGTTCCACATCTCTTATCCTCTAGTAGGCTAGCACAGGCACGTTCCTACAACATTTATGTAAGAGCAACAAAAGAAGCAGAAATACACATGCTATTCTGTAATCCTCTGCAAACATCAATCTTCTAATATTCTATTGGACAAAACAAATCCCATGGCTTACACTGAGAACCAAGATGGAGGAAAATAGACTCTGTCTCTTCAGGGAGAAGAAGTCACATGACACATGGGCAAGTTTGGGGGAAAAGACTATAGGGAGTGATGAAACATTGGAATCATTAGTACTCATTCTAGTTCAAGAGCGAAGGAAAAGGGTGGATGGGAGAAACTGGAAGGCTGGCCAGAAGTGGTTGTACATGAGGCCTTAATTAAGGAATAAACAGCAATAAAGAATTGTGAACAATTTCAGATGCAGAGATCAAAAATTTTGAAATTTCCATCTCCCATTAAAAATCTAGATCTAGAGGAAATTTTCAAAACCATTCAGTTCATTCCTAATTAAATATCCATTAGGGAAAAATTTGTGTCCTCTGCCTCCTTCATTGTCAAATTTTCCCTAACATCAAACTGCCATTGTTTTTTTCCTTTAAGAACATCCTTTTCTTTGCTAAGCTAGAGAAAAGCAGATCTATAATCCTCCATTGGCTCAAAAAGCCATTTCCTGTCTTGATTGGCTACACCAATTTTTTTTTTTTTTTTAGTTTGTAAATGCACTTTATTTTACAATATTATTTGTTAACAATAATTTCTTTTTGCTCACAAAAATAATATCTGCTCACTATTTCATGTTTGGACGAGTCAGGAAAGTTTAAAAGAAAAGATGTCTCAGAGGCCACCACTTCTAACACAGGACAACTTCTTTCTGGTTCTTCCATGAAAGGAGGGGGTCACTGTCCCCCAAGGCTATCTTCTGCCTCCACTGTAGACTGAGCAGTCACCCACCAATTTTTAACTAGTTTATTTCTCAGAAGGGTCTGTCTGAGAAACTTTGATCATTTATATAACGTTGTCTAAGAGGAGAGTGAAAAAGCTGGCTTAAAGCTCAACATTCAGAAAACCAAGATCATGGCATCTGGTCCCATCACTGCGTGGCAAATAGATGGGGAAAGAATGGAAACAGTGGCTGACTTTACTTTTCTGGGCTCCAAAATCACTGCAGATGGTGATTGCAGCCATGAAATTAAAAGACACTTACACCTTGGAAGGAAAGTTATGACCAACCTAGACAGCATATTAAAAAGCAGAGACATTACTTTGCCAACAAAGGTCTGTCTAGTCAAGGCTATGGTTTTTTCAATGGTCATATATGGATGTGAGAGTTGGACTGTGAAGAAAGCTTAGCGCTGAAGAATTGATGCTTTTGAAGTGTGGTGTTGGAGAAGACTCTTGAGAGTCCCTTGGACTGCAAGGAGATCCAACCAGTTCATCCTAAAGGAGATCGGACCTGGCTGTTCATTGGAAGGACTGATGTTGAAGCTGAAACTCCAATACTTTGGCCACCTGATGTGAAGAGCTGACTCATTTGAAAAGACCCTCATGCTGGGAAAGATTGAGGGCAAGAGGAGAAGGGGATGACAGAGGATGAGATGGTTGGATGGTGTCACCGACTCAATGGACATGGGTTTGGGTGGACTCCGGGAGTTGGTGATGGACAGGGAGGCCTGGCGTGCTGTGGTTCATGGGGTCACAAAAAGACATGACTGAGAGACTGAACTGAACTGAACTGAATATATAAATAATTAGCCTCCAATTAAAATAAATAAATTTATATAAATAAATAAATAAAAGAATCAACAACAAAAATTTTCCCCCAAATCCTTTCTAGGTGCAAACAGAAAAATTATTCTTAATATGCTTAAGAACCTGGTAACTGTAGTGAGAAGTTGAAAGATTACTTCCAGTCTTGCCTGGCATATTTTTCTTTACATAATCTAGGATCAAATTATTATATTAGTGGTCTCATTACCAGGCTATTTAAGAAACTTGAGATTCAGTCTGGCTCCTGGATCCTTTCCTGTTGTCTCTATGCCCAGGCAGGCACTCTTCTTTTTGACCCATATAATTTCCCCTGAAATTAAGGAACATCTTTCACTAGTAAGAGTGAAACATTAATTTTAACGTTCCATTTGTGGATTCCAGTTCACTTATAAGCAGGTGTGAACTTCTTGTCAAATTATCTGTTCTATAACCCAAATGCTGAAGAAAACATAGGCTGATATTAATTTTGATACAACTACCTCTTTCTTTGGAACAGTTACTTCCAAATGCTTTTATAAGCACCACTTTCATCATATTCTGGAACACAGTATATTTGCTATAGTTTCATTTGCTCTCAATTATCAGTCTCTCAGCTCCAACTAGGAAATGAGTGTTCTAGAAATGTCTTTTATTTAGAGAAGCGGATAGCCATTTAAAAAGACAATTGCAATTCAATAAAAAATGAAGTGATTGAGATTTTCCTGAGGTTTTAACAGGTCTTGGGAAGAGCTGGAGAAGAATAGAGGTGGGGAAAAAGTAGGAAGAGAGAACAGGTGACATTTCTAAATTGAATTTTTAAGAATGAGCCACATAAAGATTGCTGAAGCTGTTTCAAGCCTAGAAATGAATACAGGCAAAGGCATACAGTGAGAAATGTTCTTCTTTATATTAGATTCATTATTTGATTTGTTAATATCAAATGGGCATTGGATTTCTGGAATGAATCACACTGAGTTGTGATGTATTATTCTATTATATCGTTATTTTTAATACATTACCAGATTTGGTTTGATTTGCTGTTGTTCTGTGGAGTGTTTTTTGTGTCTGTCTTCATGAGGGATATCGGTGTATACTTTTCTAGAATTGTCTTTATCTGACTTTGGTATTAGGATAATGCTGGCTTTATAAAATCACTTCAAAAGTGTTTCATTTTCTATTTTATAGAAAATATCTAAAGTTGCTATAATTTCTAAAATTATTTAAAAATTCACCAATAACACCATCTTATTTTAAAATCTGGGCCCAGGTTTTAAAATAATTGATTGAATAAGTATTTTAATAGTTGTAAAACTACTCATATACTCATATTATCTATTTTATCTTATGTGAGCTTTCAATATTTGTGGTTTTCGAGAAACGGGTTCGTGTCATCTAAGTTTTCAAGTTTATGTGTATAATTCAAATATTTCATTTATCTTTTTATAGTCTATGGGTATCTGTAGTGATAGTGCCTGTTTCAGTACTAATTCTTTGGTAATTTGTGTTCAATCTTTCTCCTCTCTCTCTGTCTCTTGCCATTGAAAGAAGTTCATCCATTTTATTCTCACTCCTCCTCAAAGGACTAGCTTTTAATTTCTTTGATTTTTTCCTGAAATTTCATTATTTCTTTTTCAATTTCATTAATTTTAGTACTTTTAAATTAGTATTTCCTTCCTTCTTTCTTTGAGTTTGATTTGTCTTCTAAGGCTAAACAGTGGGAAGATTGGAAGGAAAAAAATAGTAAATTTATCTCCAAGTTTGGTAATACTTTAAATTATAGTCTTTCTAACATGCCTGCTGTGACTTATCTATCAGAATCCTCAAATATCTGACCTATGTATTCTTCCCAGGATTTTTATTGTATTCAGTGTAAAATGCAGGGTGCCCTTTTATTGGTTATTCAAACACCATGAGCTGTGTTTCTGTTCATGGTTCAAAATAAAAACTATATATATATATATATATATGTGTGTGTGTGTGTGTATAATTACCAATTGTACTTACCAATACCATATATAAATGGGCCAATATTTTACTTAGAAAAAGACATGAGATTAATTTGATAGGATTTGTTACAGAGGTAATGTTATTCCAATTTGCAAGTAAGGAAACTATAACACAATGAGATTTTTCAGTTTCCTTAAGGTCAAATAGTGAGGAAGTAACGGACCTGGAGAAATGAGAAACATCTAACTCCAAGACCTGTGACATTTCTACTATTGTTGTTACTCAGTCACTAAGTTGTGTCTGACTCTTTGTGACCCCATGGACAGCAACACACCAGGCCTCCTTATTCCTCATTATCTCTCGGAGTTCACCCAAGTTCATGTCCATTGAATCAGTGATGCCATTCAACCATCTCATCCTCTGTTGCCCTCTTCCAATTTTGCCTTCAAGGAGGGAATGGAAAACCACTCCAGTATTCTTACCACAAGAACCCCATGAATAGTATAAAAGACATTTCTACTAGGCCACTGTAATAAGCAACCTTTAAGAAAGTCCTCAATGAATCCTGTCTCCTAGTATAGTTGAGTAACTTTCTTCTAAACAATAGAGTACAAAGACACAGTACAAGTAAAATGCTTAGTTATTCAACCATGTTGCTGAACTGGAATCACATCAAAATTTTATAATTTTAGAACTTGTGATGTTCTAAATGTTCTACATGCTACTTGTTATAAGGACACATTTACCTTCTTGTGTTAAAATTTCAAAGGTGCTCATTCGTTATGTGTATTCTAATCTTTGGTACATATATATCCAGAAGAGTCCCCTGTGTCTAGGTTATCTCTGTGGTGTTTCTGGCTATGGATTACTGAATATCGTCCATCTATGTCATGCTTATTATGCTGTTCCCTTTCCTAGAACGGAGTTTTATCATTTTATTTGTATTGAGCAATGTGTTAAATGCATATGCATCCCCATGCTCCTGCTGCTGCTGCTAAGTCACCTCAGTTGTGTCCGACTCTGTGTGACCCCATAGATGGCAGCCCACCAGGCTCCTCCATCCCTGGGATTCTCCAGGCAAGAACACTGGAGTGGGTTGCCATTTCCTTCTCCAATGCATGAAAGTGAAAAGTGAAAGTGAAGTCACTCAGTCATGTCCAACTCTTAGCGACCCCACGGACTGCAGCCTACCAGGCTCCTCCATCCATGGGATTTTCCAGGCAAGAGTACTGGAGTGGGGTGCCATTGCCTTCTCCATGCATCTCCATAATGACATATAATTCTTTATGTTTCCGCTTCTCACAAGGATGCTCTAGCAAGATCAGTAGAAATTATGTTTGGAGGGTTTCTCATTCAAAACCTCTCATGGGGATGGTGATGTCCCCGGAAGAGAGTCTTCTTCCCAATAGACATTTTTGGTAGAGAAACTTACAGGGAAGGGTCCTGGAGTTCAGTTGTAGTCAGAAGTATAATCTCATATACAATACGTCAAGTAACAGGAAATTATCAAGTGGTCAAGTGGGTTACTAAGAAGAGGAACACATGAGAGTGCCGTTGGCTTGCCTGTTGGAAAGGCTTGAGCAGCTTCCTTCCTGAATTGAGTCAGTCAGTAGGAAGGGAAAGTCAAAAACAATGTGAGTGTGGATGTTCCAGGGCTGGGATGGAGTACTCTAAAGTTTAAGATAGGATGTTTCTGAAAACTAGAAGCAGGCAGTTAGCTTGTCTGAACAAGGCTGGATACAATCAATCAAATACTATTCTAGGTGCACATTTGTGAATATCCACTAATGTTTTTCCGTTCCCCCTGCCCTTCTTTAATTTATGACTCCTGAAGGCACTCAACATTGAAATTGGGCTTTCAATTGATGTAGTTAAAAAGGAAAAACAGCCTTCATTATATTAGAAATCTAAGCAGA
Organism: Bison bison bison; assembly: GCF_000754665.1. Lineage (NCBI taxonomy): Eukaryota > Metazoa > Chordata > Mammalia > Artiodactyla > Bovidae > Bison > Bison bison. Next base: position 11,374,484 of record NW_011494635.1, read on the forward strand.
ACTTAGTTTTAACTAATCTCCTCTTCAACTTTTGTAGGCCAGATGTTTTTCTAGTAATCCTCATGAAACTGTTCATTGTACACAGACCTTATAATCTATTAATACAATAATTTTTTTTTCCCTTTTCATTTTGGCTAGAAATAGTTATCTAGGAGCAACCTCAACACATGAGAATGAGAAGCTACATCTGTTTTGATGCTTTTTTTTTCCTAAATGATCTAAGTGAACAGGGCTATGGCAGAGAGCTCCCCTCACCAAGACCAACTTGGTAGCAGGCCACCTCAGTGCTATCAATTTTGCATTCCCAGCTGGTATCCCAGTGTAGTTTTAATAGAATCTTCTGCGCGTGGCCCTAACAAACTCCCCACTGCTTCCTGAGGTGGATTAAAAGATGCAAACTCACTGAAATATGCCAAAGAATATAATGGTCTCTACAGAAGATCTGGCTGTGTCAACCAACAAAAAGTTCCAGCTGTGGCCGCTGTGTGGAACAAAGGGAACTCTTGGCTTAACATGGAGTGCGTGCTTCTGACGTTCCAGTTCAGGCAAGAAATAAATAAAGCTATTACAAAGCCCTTGAACAGATGTGTCTGACATAGTCTAAAATGTGTTTGTACAGAAACTTTGCTATCAACGTGGCTCATTCTTATAGCAACGGACATCTGTTCCTGAAGGCTAAAGTGGGGTACAGTCCATAATCGCAGTCCAGAGCTGATCTGGCTGGCCTCTTTGAACTGCCTTTTCCCTGGGCACTGTTGTTCACATTTATCTACATAGTCTCAGTCATGTGTGGGTCAATGATTTATTTAACACAGAATCTGAATGCCTCTGTGTCAAGGAATCAAATTCTGTCCAATAGTCAAAGACTTGAAAATTTCCATTTGTTTTCCAGGAGCAATTGTGCACATTCCCCATAGATAACTTGACACTGTTATGCCCTGTCACAATTTACATCTGTCTTGGACTTATATTGTTTCTAAGGTTGGCTATTGATCATTGTTCTCACATGAATCCTTCATTATTCTATTAAGAACCATTTATAAACACATTCCTTGGACAGATGACAAAAGGATCCATGATGGACAACTTCTTATTCAAAACAGCTGCCCAATATGTAAATCAAAAGCTGTTAAAGATTGTATTGAGCTGAGAACAATTATACAAGGTTCTAGCCTGTTGTGAATTAAAATGACTGCATTAGAGCTTAAGGGATTTGTAAACCAAGTCTTTCTTTTCAAGAACACCAGTTCAGACTCAGCTCAGGTCATTGACAAGAAATATCATGTGAGAATAATGTAAAACAAATCTATGCTCCCTATTTTATTGTTAATAGATAATATTTTCCAAAAGCACTATTTACTGCTCTGGTTATCTTATCTGAAAACCAAAGGAATGAAAGATTAAAACTAAATTAAGTTCATAACTAAAATAAGTTACTTAGAATTTATTTTAAACTTAAGAATTCAGAATTTATAACATTTTCATCATTTTTGTGGTAGTGGTTTAGTCGCTAATTCATGTCTGACTCCTGCGACCCCATGGACTGTAGCCTGCCAGGCTCCTCTGTCCATGGGAATTCTCCAGGCAGGAATACTGGAGTGGGTTGCCATTTCCTTCTCCAGGGTTCATCATTTTAGGCACATTTTAAGATTTTCTTCAAGTTATTCTAGTCCTACTTATACACAAACACACACACACAAAAGATTTCTTCTTTCCCTTTTTATCTGAAAATAACAGTAAAAACTGAATAATCAATAGGAGGCTGTGGAAATATTAATAACAGCTAATGTTTATTGACTCTTTGCTATATACGTCAATTATTGTTCTAAATATTGGCACATTTATTCCTCACAGTAACCTCATGAAGTAAGAACTATTACTGCCCTCATTTCATAGTTGAGAAAACTAAAACCAGTGAGATTAAATACGATTACTTAATGTCACATCATATTCAAACCTGAAATGTCCAACTCAGAAGCTCATCCTTCTTTACTAAAATTTCTCCAAGAAAGGCACATTGAAATGCCAGTACCGGGATGGTATGGGGAGGGAGGAGGGAGGAGGGTTCAGGATGGGGAACACATGTATACCTGTGGCGGATTCATTTTGATATTTGGCAAAACTAATACAATTATGTAAAGTTTAAAAATACAATAAAATTAGAAAAAAAAAAAAGAAATGCCAGTACTTAGTCAAGTAAATTAACATTGGTTGCCAATCTACAATATAGATAGATAATGCCAATATTTATTAAACCTCTTATTTTAAATACCTAGATTTTCTCATTTAATGTCCCATTTTTGAAAGGTAAATTTGGTTAGCCCATTTAAGATGACTTAAATTAGCTCCATTTGTTTTAATCTGAAGATATTTACATATAGCAACCAAGGGTTGAATTTCTAATTCCTCTCCCCATATTCTAAATCACAATGCAGGACAGAAGAAGGTTAACTAAGCCTTTGCAGGGAGTTGATGTCTTTGTGTGACTCTCATTTCAAATACAACTTAGGCATTTGGAATCAGTGTTTATGTAATATAAAGATTCAGTGTTGCTGAGACTCAAAACATTGAAATTTGATTTCAGGATATTTTTATATGATATATTTTCATGCATGTGTGGTATAACAGAGGGTTAAAGAGAGTTTTAACCCTAACGAGAGTTTTGACCCTAAAGAGGGTTTTGTCCAGAATTTATTTCCAATAGTAAAGATGAAATTAGTGTCAGAATTATATTTGTCAGAGTCTAGGTCTTGTAATAACCTGTTATCTCTAGCCTCTCTCCCAAAGAAGGTAAACAATGGGACAAGGGTAAGAAAATCAAATTTGAGATAAATGGAATGGGGAAGACATTTTTTTTTTCCTTTAATACATTTTATCTGAATAATCTGTTTATGTAATGCCACCATTTCAGTACTTACCCACGTAGCCTATTTATACATATAAAAAAACCTATGGGAAAATATTTGATTCCAGTTGGCATACTACGTCAAAGATACAAGGAAAAGTAGGAATATGCAAAGATAAAAGGTAAATAAAAGAGATAGTCTATCACTATTCTTCCTCATCTTCTCATTGAATTTCTTTCCTCTTCTCAGTTAATTTGTCTCTGATCCAAACTCAACAGAGACATGCCCTTCTGAGGCAGAAAGTAAAAGAGCCACCCAGGGTAAAGTAATAGGAGATTCATTCCTGTGGACTGGAACTCCAAGACGAAAAAAGCAGGACAATTAAGAGAGGAGGCTGGACCCTACCCGGACCACATCTCATTCTCAAAGTCAGCAGACCTCCCCAACCACATATGCACAGAAAGGCTCCTTGGAGGCCAAAAGGAGAGATGACAAGAGATGCTTATTACCCATTGGCCTTTGTGGTAGGTTCCATCTTGGCTGAGAGATGTGTGCGTACACATGGGACGATCTTGAGATATACTGAATAGGAACTGTGAACCAAGCAAATCAATATGATTGGCCAAAAGAAATCCAAAAGAAATGCCCCATAAAAGAAATGCCCATGAGGGGGTGACTCAGGGACTTGCTCTTTGAGTCTGCCCAAGTGTCTATCCACATGTATTATACTCTTTTTCCTCCTAATAAACACTTTACTTGCTTTACTACTTTCCATCTTTGTGGAAATTCTTTTCTGCACAGCCCAAGAGCCATGCCCTGGTCACTGACCTCTAGTCTGTATGTCCTTAGCCACTCAGTCATGTCCAACTCTTTGTGACCCCATAGACTATAGCCCACCAGGCTTCTTTCTCTGTGGGGATTTTCCAGGCAAGAATACTGGAGTGGGTTGCCAGGTACTCTTCCAGGGGATCTTCCCAACCCAGGGACTGAACCCAGGTCTCCAGCATTGCAGGCAGATTCTTTACTATCTGAGCCACCAGGGAAGCCTGACCTCTAGTCTAGTGGCTAGGATTTGGTGCTCTCACCATCCTGACCCAGCATCAATTTCTGGCTGAGAACCCGTCTTACTTCAAGCTGCTGAAGGTCAAGGCCACTCGGGGTCACTCTTGGCATCAAGAATTAGTTCTTTTAGCCCTCTGATTGAAATGATTACATTTCTGTTTCACTCCAGTACTCTTGCCTGGAAAATCCCATGGACCGAGGAGCCTGGTAGGCTTCAGTCCATGGGGTAGCGAAGAGTCAAACACGACTGAGCGACTTCACTTTTACTTTTCACTTTCATGCACTGGAGAAGGAAATGGCAACCCACTCCAGTGTTCTTGCCTGGGGAATCCCAGGGATGGCAGAGCCTGGTGGGCTGCCATCTATGGGGTCGCACAGAGTCGGACACAACTGAAGTAGTAGCAATAGCAGCAGTCCTCTGATTGAAATGATTACATTTCTGTTTCACTCTATTCCTAAAGGTTGAATTCTTAAGATCTAACTATGTCATTCATTCATTCAGTATTTTGGCATACCTACTTCATGCCAAGCACTGAGCTTGCTAACAAGGGAGGCAAAAATATCTGTCCTCAAAGAAGTCAGTAGAAGAGACAGGAGCATGGAGTGATTACAGCAATGTAGAAAAGCCATAAAATTTTTTTACCATTATTTGTTACAGAAGCTTAGAGGAAAGAAAGATCACCTACCTGGGAAGATCAGAAAAGAATTTACCAAGTATACAAGGGAGAAGAAAGTCCTTTAGATAGGGACATACCAAATGCAAATATCTTTTCAAGATGGACAATCTCCTGCAAATTAATTATTCAACTTAAAATATGCATTCAGAGGGGACATGGAGACTTTTAATCCAGTAGCAATTATTACAGTGTAAGTGTATTAATGACAACATACTTATAATCAACTCTTAATCTCCAGTTTAAGGAAGGGATAACATTAATGGATTAAGCCTACTTTGATCAGTACAGCATATAATCTCTTCTTTCTCTCATTCTCTGAGGTGATTATTAACTGAAAACTCAGTTTCTCAATTAATTACGTCTGGCTTATGACAGTATTTCAGTCACTGTTCCAATCTTAGTTAAATATGTGATTAGATAACATCTTATTTTCACTTTTGGTATTATATTATGAATACCATGTCAGGAACAAACATTTCTGATGTGTCTTTCTATAGTATATGAGGCCTTAGTCTATTTTAATTTCATTTGATATGATAAGTGAAACTGAAGAAAGAAAAAGGGAAATTAAGTGAATTGCTATTTACTGAGCACTTACTAGATACCAGAGAATATATAGTCACATTTAGCTACATCTAGATGGATAAAGCAACTTAAAACATGGGTTTTGGAGACGTATAGATTAGAATCACACCTTGTTTTGAAGGTATGAAAACCTTCTTTCCTACTCTGGGTCTCAGCTTTCAAACATGTAGAATAAGGATATGAGTTGTATCTGGTTTATGGGATTGTATTCAGGATTAAGTGAAATCTCCTATGTTACAGTCCTTACATATAGAAGTCTCTAAAAGTAAAATACTGTTAGTTCATGGCTAGTTGTATCAGTTGGTTGTTTTCTCAATAATGGTACTCAATAAAACATACATAACTCGTTGGCTTATAGCAATGAGCCCTAATACTCCCACCTTTCCAGGCCATCATGGAATCTGCCAAATCTAGACTGTTTTTGACTGGGTGTGGCTCAAAGGTGCAGGCTGGACACAGGTCAGCTGCAGCAGTTTCCCATCCTTGTCTTAGACAGTGGCTACCAAGATACGTTCCTCTTATGGCAAAGGCAGTAGAGCTACAGAACAACCCCAATGTACAAGCATATATCAAACCTTTGTTTATGACACATCTGCTAACATCTCATCGACCAAAATAAGTTACACAGTCAACTTGAAAGTCATGTCATGAATATTTGTTAAAAATTATTCAACTTGCCATAATATTTTAGCTTATTATCTTAGTTTTAAAAATTTGACTATCTAAATATAATCTGCTCTCTACATATTAAAATGTATAGCTTGACTAATTTTTTTAAATTATACAACTAATTTTAAAATTGCTTAACAGAAAAAGGAAAGCCTGAATAAGCTATAACTTATTAACTTATAACAGTTAACTTATTAACTGATTAAATGCGAAATTTCACAAGATGAACAATGATGTGGAGGTAGACAAATGATAATCATGAATAATATATTAAATAATTCACCATTCTAGAACTTCATGGAATTTTGTGCCAAATGGAAACATTTTGGCTGTGTATTTTGGAAAAGTCAAAGGAAGCAGAAGACATAGACCCAGTATTTTGGGTCATTATGGCAGTTTGAAGTCAATTGTTGTTGCCTTTTTCTCCATTTTTTGGTTTACTATTCATAAATGTGGTGGAGATTGGCCGTTTTCACATCCATTAACTTTAGTAGCAATTTATTCATCCTTTCAAAAAAATACCGAGTGCCTACTATATTCCAGGCTCTATGCTTGTTATTAGAGAAACAACCATGACTGTAAACAGCTTTCCAAATTGGAAACTTCCATTACATGAGTGTAAAAAAATAATTTATTTCTTAAATTCCACAAAGCCATGATGGAAAAAAGACATAATTTGGAAAAGGTTACCCACAACTCTGAACATTCCACATGTCTACATGGAACAGAGTCCCAGGAGAACGTGGAATGGGACTAAGACGAGGGGTCCTTAGGTAGATAGGAACTGTTTGCTGAATGAGCGGGCATTTCTTACAGCTTGAGGACACTGTTAATTCTCTCACTTAGGTTATTAGAGAGACATTTCATCAATTTAGAATTCTTACCATTCTTGCTTCTAGTGAAAAATGTTTATCAGCAGGTATGTATCAATTTTAAAGACTTGTGCTAAGCATTTCCACCCACCTCAATTTGAGTCTAGAATCATTACACTTAGAAAGGCTAGAAACTGCTGAGACTGGACTTCTGCTTTTGCTTTCCAAGCTGATGGGATATGTGTGTAGACAATAAGGGTAATTCCTCCTCTCTATATTAAAACATTCTAAAGATACATTGTGACAGACAGCTCTTCTGGGCAAAGACAGAGAGTGAAATGATGGCTCTCCTGGAATAGAAAGGTACCCACACTGAGATGCTGAGTGGGGAACTACACTTTCTTATAGTTCCTTTTTTCTTTTAAATAACCTCAATTAAGTTACAGTTGTTCAGTGACAATTAGTGAAGGCATGAAAGTTTGCACCTTCGCTCTAAGCTGTTGGTTTCTGTCTTATTGTCAGCCTCAGAACTGCCTTGCAGAGAGAAAAGAAGAGGGTTGTACAGAGCATCTTCTAGAACTGTGATTAATGGTATACCTTCATCACCCATTTTACCACCTTGAACCCACAACCTGACTTTAAGTGCACCCTACAAGCACACACCCCATGCTACATTTCTGCAAGTTTCACCAAAAAGGCTAGATTTCTCTTCTAATTACTATCACAACAGCTCCCATTATGGTTTGACCCTAGTAATTTAGTTATATTTATGCTACTACAATGCACCAAATAGATAATAATGAATACTGATGCAGCCTTGGGTTGAAGCAAACTATCATTACACAGGCTTAATGAAGTTACCAGAAAAGGCAGTATGTAAAAAACATACTCAGATTAAGAAAAAAACAAAAACAAAAAACATGAACATTTCACATTCCTAAAGCTCTGCTTTAGACTTGGAAACTCCTGGAGAATTAACATGTGCTTTTCACTTCTCTTCCTTGATTTCTGATCTACGATTTCCAGCCTTATGCCATCACATTCCAAACTTTCATCTTTTACCTCTCAGTGTCTAACTGTGTTTGTCAAATCAAGACAAACAGTGGTGTGATTTATAGCATGGATCAAATGGGATACTTACTTGGTAACCCAATTTTATACTAAATATGCTAAATTAAAATTTAAAATTTTGGAGCTTAGTCAAGATGTTGGCCATCAGACCCATCAAATGAGGCAGAGACCATGGCTGGATCTCCTTAGGATATCTTACTGCACCTGTAACTTAAAATCATAACCAGCTGGCATCTTAGGATGAATGAATTTGAGCCAGAAATTGCTTTTGTGAAAGTCAGTGCTTAAACAGATAGTGTGCAATATGAAAAAGCAGAAGGGGTGTTGGTAAGGTCATCATATATTGAAAATAGAGATTCTTTTCCAGAGAGATTTAGACTAACTTTGAGAATCAGTGAAAGGAGACTAAAAGGCATTCCCAAGTGTTCAGAGTTGGACATCATTTTCAGTTCTTGAATGATGAGATATGATATAGAGGACACACACCTCAGTATTTCATATAACATTTTTATAATTATTGTGGAACTTTCCCTGAGGGAAATGAAGACACAAGAAGAAATGTGGTTTAACCAGACTGGCTATGACTTTGAGAAGTGAGAGCAGGAGGTCTTGAGGTATTCACATCCCTTACCTTTTTCTTACCTACCCTAATCCCTTAGAGACATGAAGAACACTCATTCTTACCTTATCTCACATCATAACTTCTACAGTTATCGATTTTGAAAAAGGATGATAACCTTAGTACAGAGTCAAGTTCTCATAATAAAAATTCTCCTCCGGGTTTAGGGATCATGGTAAATTATCTGTGGCTATTCAAGTTCAACTGGCTTAAATTCCAAAGGGCCCTTCTAAAGAGATTTCCCTGATTCTCCTCATTGTTGAATAGTTCTCAACTATTTCATGCCCCACTAGGCCCGCATTCCTATTTTAAGTGCATATCTGGGTAACAGATTAAGAGAGAAATGATGGAGATGAAGTTTAAACTTGCCAAAAGGATTTTTCTTTTAATTTGACATCATTTTCCCTGTGTCTCCTCATCAATGCATAACTAGGAAAAACTTGTGGGTCAAACTGCATTTTTATGCTCTTAATATATTCCATATCCACATCACTTACTCTCTGTTATCTCTACCACCTCTTTGATCTATCAACTGTTCCTTTCTCTATACCAGGTGAGCTAGTTTTTAGCTGAAGATAGGGCCTGTTGTTCATCTGGGGATCATTTGACTATCCAGTGTTAAGTAATGGAGCTGCTGTATTTTTGCTTCACCTGTTATATGTGTTTCTATCTTTGTAATTGAATTTCCTGATGAGAGTGAAGTTGCAGTGGGGACAGATGTTCTTAAAATTAAAAAAGGAAAAAGGTTAAGGACAAAAGAACATGTATAAACATGGGGGTGATTTGCGTTGTTAAAAATGAAGTTTGTGCACTTTGGATTTCATACATATTTCTGATTAAAATAAACCAAAGTGAATCTCGGATTCCAGTGAAACTTCACTTTCTTGCAGAGACAGGAGAGAAGTGGGTGGGAGAAACACATGCTGGTGATACCTGGCAGATCTTCTCTGCAACTAGTCCCAGTACTATCAGCGACTCTTCAGGAAAGTATCATGCTGAACTCAGTCAAGCGATTATAGCAAGAAAAGTCTTTGAATAGAGAGTTGAGAAATGTAGGTTCTTTCTTCACTTCTAATGCTCTGACTCTGGCCCAAATAGGATGTATTTGCCTTCAATCAGATTCTTATTGCTATGCCATAAATTAAAATACAGTAAAATAAAATAAATTAAAAATAAAATAGAACAAAACTCCCCTGTGATCTCCTAATCACAAAATACATTTTAAGTATTAGTCTTCCTCGCCATTCACATTGGTTCCACCCATCAGTTTTATCTGAATTTGGCTTAAAGCTAAGAATACATCTTGTCTTTCACTATACATGATGGATTCCAGATGTTCAGATTAAGTAATGGTTCTCCCCTGTAGATATAACAGACCATAGCATCAAGGTAACTAGGCAAAATGAGCAAACCAGGGCCTGCAAATTATCTTAATTATTTCAACTATGAGAAAACAGAAAAGCACTGGGTAATACAACAGACAGCCCTTTCAAAGAGCAAACAAAAAATCCTGGTTATTTACTTTTAAGCCAAACCTGCTCCCTGCAAAGTATAATGTGTGTGGAATAATTCAGAAGAAATATTGCATACCATTTTCATGATTGGTATTCTCTGCCTAGTCTTTAATATTGCTGCTGCTGCTGCTGCTAAGATGCATCAGTCGTGTCCGACTCTGTGCGACCCCATAGATGGCAGCCCGCCAGGCTCCTCTGTCCCTGGGATTCTCCAGCCAAGAATACTGGAGTGGGTTGCCATTTCCTTCTCCAGTGCATGAAAGTGAAAAGTGAAAGTGAAGTCGCTCAGTCATGTCCGACTCTTCGTGACCCCATGGACTGTATAGGCCACCAGGCTCCTCCAACCATGGGATTCTCTAGGCAAGAGTACTGGAGTGGGTTGCCTTCTCAGAGTCTTCAGCATTGAGTAACATACAAATAATAATGCTAATATTGATCTACTATTCATTTTTTTAAATGATGTTCTATAGCTCAAATATCATTGCTGAAAATATAGATGTGCTTTTACATCATTCAAGATTGCTTCCAGTATTTGAAAAGTCAGTTACAAATACCACCACTGAAGTGAGTCAGATTTATACATCAGACACATATACAGAGATGTATGGAAACAAATCTATATATTTATTTCTACTTTCCATGATTAAGAGAAAGTACAGCTGATATTCCACTTGACATAGAATTATCCAAGTATGGTCTTCCAGGCCTTGGAAATTGGAGTTAAATTGTAGTTTATGTCAATGCTGTCCCAAAAAGTGAGTTCTGCCCCAGCAATCTCCTGTGGTTCTCGACTATGCTGTAAATTAATCTGTCCAAATCATTGACACTCATCCACAAAGCACAGTTGGCAGTCTCCTTTCATGCACACCAAAGAGCGTAATATAAAAATAAATCGTAATGTCATTAAAAACATGCTAAAATAATATTTTTCCCATCTGCTAAGCCCAGCCCCTGTGGTAAGTGAACTAACAGGTATCCACACTCACATTTGATGAACAGATACTGAAAGCAATTAATTAACATGAATATGACAGGAGTTGATTGGATTTCTCTCTTTTAGACATTAATCAAAGCCCAAAACAGAACACATTCCTTGTATAACATTCAGACTTGTGGGCCTTCAGATGTGGCTGCTGTAAAGCCCATTTCTGTCTAAATATTTACAACAAAATGAGTTTGCTCAACAGGGATACTCTATGTGCCAGGTTCTATACTGCCAAAGTCATGATCAGCAGACCCATCAGCTTGACCTGCCTCATTTTCCTGATATGCAGACTACAAACAAGGACAATCCAAGGGTAAAGTCCAGGTTTGTTTTTTTTTTTTTTTTTTTGCACTCAACCTGTCAGTTAAAAATAAACTTTACTGCTTCCTTCCCTTTAAAAATTATAGACAAATATGTACGTCTTAAAATGTTATGGTGAGGAGTATTAGAAAATTCAAAAAGAGATGAATCTTGGCATTAGAAAGCCCCTAATTATCTTTAATATCATCATAAATACTTAGGGGGAATACTAAACTTTTATAGAAATAATTGGAGAATGGCTTTAAAAAGTTTCAATAAATTAATAAGTTAGAAAATAAGAAATCTAGCAAAAGTATCCTTCCCAAAAGCTCAGGCCATGAGAATTTTACTGGTGAATTATTTCAAGCTTCCAAGGTAGAAATAATTCTGCTCTTACCTTTTTTTTTAAAGACAGAGAAATAAGTTAACTCCTTAAAGACCTTTCAGAAAATCATCGTAACAGTGAGGTTTCATGACTTCTAATGCGGAGAGAAATCAAGTTAGGGCATGAGAGACAGTGGAGAAAAATAAATTAACCGATACCCCTCTGTATTTAGTGCTCTTCATTTTCAATTGACTCTCAGGAGGTAAACCTAGGCGAAGGGGAAAAGAAATGCAGACCCACTTACACACTAGTAGAAAAAAAGGAATGAATATAAAAAATGAGACGTGTGATTATACTTAAAAATAGTACGTCTATGTCTCTGAGAAAAAATAGTCATGAGTCCGTGCTCAGTTAAGCTGTTGTGTGCTGAGGTTGTTCTGATAGTGCAGGCAGAATTTAAGGACCCCGCAGGGAGATGAAATACCAGAAGGAAGAGAGTTCCTTGGCATTATCTCTCCTCTCCTCCTCTCTCCCACTTCTCTTTCCTAACTATCCCTCTCTCGCACACCTTCTTTCTGTGTTCTTCCTCTCTCTTTTCCTTCCTTTCATAAGCTTTTCTTGGGGCTGTACTGGATGTAATTGACCCTGTGAATAGAACAATCTCTAACTGCCTGCTTCTGTCAACTCTTCCTACTGAATGGATATCAGGAGGGGAACCCATCTTGAGTGGAGGCTTAACCCATGGGCATCACTACAGGCAGATCTTCAGTTGCTGTCATGCACCTGATTTAACTGAATTCTGTCTATCTATCTAATTACCTCCATTTGAATCCTTTCTATCTCAGTTAAGCCCATTGGTGTCTGTGGCAGTACTATTTTCAAAAGATGACTAAATTAATATCTCCAGTGCTACATGTTCTTCTAGAACTCCTATTCCCTCCATTAAGAGATGAAATTTTGTTGCCTTGTTGTTGTTTAGTCCCTAAATCATGTCTCACTCTTGGTGACCCCATGGACTGCAACATACCAGTCTCTTTTGCCCTTCATTATCTCCTGGAGTTTGCTCAAATTCATATTCATTGAGTTGGTGATGCTATATAACCATCTCAACCACCACTGCCCCATTCTCCTCCTGCCTTCAGTCTTTCCCAGCATCAGAGTCTTTTCCAATGAGTCGGCTTTTTATCAACCGAAATATTAGAGCTTCAGCTTCAGCATCCATCTTTTCAATGAATATTCGGAATTGATTTCCTTTAGGATTGATTGGTTTGATCTCCTTGCAGTCCAAGGGACTCTCAGGAGTCTTCTCCAGCACCACTGTTTGACCGCATCAATTCTTTGGCATTCAGTATTCTTTTATGGTCCAACTCTCACATCTGTATGTGACTACTGGAAAAACCATAGCTTTGGCTGTATGGACCTTTGATGGCAAAGTGATATATCTTATTATTATTTTCTTTTTTTTAGAGAATGCTCTAGTTTTTGTAATCAAACCCATGTAGATAAAACCTTACATTTACAGTGAGCTGTGTGTGTTAGCAGCTCAGTCATGTCTGATTTTTTGCAACCCCATAGACACTCACTAGACTCTTCTGTCCATGAATTCTCCAAACAAGAATACTGGATTGGATTGCCATTTTCTTCTCCAGGAGATTTTCCGCACCTGGGGATCTAAGCTGAGTCTCCCACATTGCAGGCAGACTCTACCATCTGAGCCACCAGAGAAGCCTTATTCAGTGAGTTACCTCTGTACAAATAGAGAAAATTATGTTTAGCCTTTCTAGACCAACATGACTATTAATTTCTGTACAATGCCAAGCTGACAAGGTACAATGGGGACACATTTTCCAAAGTTGACAGCACAGCTAAAGTTTACAAAAATGCATATTATATGTTTATACACACACACACACACACACATATATATATATATATATATATAGAGAGAGAGAGAGAGAGATGGACTCATGAACTGTAACCCACAAGACTCCTCTGTCCATGGAATTCTCCAGGCTAGAATACTGGAGTGGACTGCCACTTCCTAATCCAGGGGATCTTCCTGACTCAGGGATTGAACCCAGGTCATTCAGGGCAGACTCTTTACTGACTGAGCCATCAGTTCAGTTCAGTACAGTTCAATCACTCAGTCTCGTCTGACTCATTGGGAGCCATTAGGGAAGACCTATAGATTTATTTATTTATATAAACAGATCAATAGCAGTATGCTATGCACCAATAGCCACAACAGTTTTTCCAAGTTTTGAAGTTATATGAATAAAATTATAGAGACATTCAACATGCTCCAGAAAAACTATACAATAAAAGATCTTAAGGACCCAGATAACCATGATGGTATAACCACTCACCAAGAGCCAAACATCCTCGAGTGTGAAGTCAACTGGGCCTTAGGAAGCATCACCATGAACAAAGCTAGTGGACGTGATGGAATTCCAGCTGAGCTATTTCAAATCCTAAAAGATGATGCTTTGAAAGTGCTGCAATCAATATGCCAGCAAATTTTTAGAACTTAGTAGTGGCCACAGAACTGGAAAAGGTCAGTTTTCATTCCAATCCCAAAGAAAGGCAATGCCAAAGAATGTTCGAATTACTACACAATTGCATTCATTTCACATGTCAGCAAAGCAATGCTCAAAGTTCTCCAAGCTAGGCTTCAACAGCACACAAACAGTGAACTTCCAGACATTCAAGCTGAATTTAGAAAAGGCAGAGGAGCCAGAGATTAAATTGCCAACATTCGTTGGATCATAGAAAAAGCAAGAGAATTCCAGAAAAATATCTACTTCTACTTCATTGACTACAATAAAGCCTTTGACTGTGTGGGTCACAGCAAACTATGGAAAATTCTTAAAGACATGAGGATACCAGACCACCTTACCTGTCTCCTGAGAAACCTGTATGCACGTCAAGAAGCAACAGTTAGAACCAGACATAGTAAAAAGGACTGGTTCAAAATTGGGAAAGGAGTATGTCAAGGCTGTATACTGTCACCCCACTTATTTAATTTATATTCAGAGTACTTCATTTAAAATGCTGGGCTGGATGAAGCACAAGTTGGAATCAAGATTGCCAGGAGAAATATCAATAACCTCAGATACACCAAAGACATTGCCCTTATGGCAAAAAACAAAGAGGAACTACAGAGCCTCTTGATGAAAGTGAAAGAGAAGAGTAAAAAAAGCTGTATTAAAACTCAACATTCAAAAAATGAAGATCATATCCTCTGGTTCCATCACTTCATGACAAATAGATGGGGAAACAATGGAAACAGTGAGAGACTTTATTTTCTTGGCTTCCAGAGTCACTGCAGATGCTGACTGCAGCCATGAAATTAAAAGATGCTTGCTCCTTAGAATAAAAGCTATGACAAACCTAGACAGCATATTAAAAAAAACAGAGACATTACTTTGCCGACAAAGGTCTGTATAGTCAAAGTTATGGTTTTTCCAGTAGTCATGTATGGATGTGAGAGTTGGACCATAAAGAAGGCTGCACACCAGAGGATTGATGCTTTTGAACTGTGGTGCTGCAGAAGACTCTTAAGAGTCCCTTGGACTGCAAGGAGATCAAACCAGTCAGTTCTAAGGGAAATCAGGAAATCAGTCCTGAATATTCATTGGAAGGACTAACGCTGAAGCTGAGACTCCAATACTTTGGCCACCTGATATGAAGGACTGACTCATTGGAAAAGACCCTGATGCTGGGAAAAATTGAGGGCAGGAAGAGAAGGGGATGACAGAGGATGAGATGTTTGGATTGCATCACCAACTCAATGGACATGAGTTTGAGCAAGCACTGGGGAGATGAAGGACAGTGATGCCTGGAATGCTGCCATCTGTGGGGTTTCATAGAGTTAGGCATGACTGAGTGACTGAGCAACAACTACAAGCACACTCCAAAAAAAAAAGGTTAAAAACAAAAACCTCAAAAATAGCTAAGTTCTGTTACTGTTTTTGTACCTGGTACCATTTTTTAAAAATTAGCTTCTCAATCATCATCTGGAAAGAACACAGTCTAGAATACCTTCATTTAAAACACTTGTGATAAAGCATGGTCACTACTACTTATCATAAGGATCACTGGAGATGACTCAGCCTCTAGTTTTTAAAATCAAACTTGTTCTGCCAAATACAAGACCCTGAATTTATGCAAATTAAACATGCTTTTTACATGTTTTACATGTAAAATTACACTGTGGGAGACCTGGGTTCAGTCCCTGGGTGGGGAAGATCCCCTGGATAGGGAAATGGCAACCCACTCCAGTATTCTTACCTGGAAAATCCCATGGATGGAAGAGCCTGGTAGGATACAGTCCATAGGGTCGCAAAGAGTTGGACACGACTGAGCGACTTTCTTTCTTCTTTCTTAAACATGCTTTGACTACCTGGCCACCAAAACTTTTCCCATTCAGATCAACAACAGTTTTAATTGCTGCCTCAACCCTGTCGAATTCTAAGTATATTCACACTGCTTCATCAACAGGGCCATCAAAAATTTCAAATATCACACATTTTCCAACTTTGCCATATTTTTCACACTCTTCCTTGGTTTCAACTTCCAAATCTTCATCCACCTCTCCTGCACCAACCCTGTTCCTGACTAGGATCACTTTGGTAGGGCACAAGTATTTTAGCTAGTGGATTTCAATTCAACTTCTTGGTTGCCTCTATCTCGGTGGCTTGGCCCACGATGATTGCCTCCCCACTTGGTGGTCTTCTCCACTGATGGTGCTGTGCTCAGACCCTGCTCTTGCTTCCTGATACCCTGGCCTTCCCAGAAGCCTTATTTCTGCATAAATTTATGTACTACCCTGCCCCCCATGTTGGCGAGGAAAGAGTTGCCAATGCTGGTTGTCTGGGATCGCAGTCTGTCCTATTCCTTGTACACTGTGGAAGGGATAGAAACTTTGGAAGACTGTGAGCGAGGTGGCGAATCCTCTTCATAAGGGACGTCTTGGGGTAACTCTGTCCTTCTCCACAAGAGACATGGCGGGGTGTGATGGTGGCTCCGCCCTTATTCTTTTCCTCCTCTCTCACTCATAATCTACATCTTCAACAGAATCTGGATCTGGTGCACCTGGAAAATCCACTAGCTTCATGTCTATTTATGCCTTTTTCTCTCTCTTCTGTTTCCTTCTGTCTTTCCAGTTCTTGCTGTCTCTGTTACTCTTCTCTTTGGTGCTTCACTACTTTCTTATAATCATTAGGAAACATGGGATCCTGTACATCAGCTGAGGGGATAAACACTTATCCTGCAGAAAACTGGCTGGAAACGGTCGTTGATGCCCGTGGTCATGTGTGGTGGGGGGTCCACTATTTGTTGCTCATGAAAAGCCACTTCGATTCAGGCCAATTGCTGGAGGAAGGATTGCACTTTGTTTTGTCCTCTGGCTCTTGGCTTGAGTGAGAGCTACCTTCTTCACCTGGTGCTGAGAATGCAGAAGTTTGAAGTATTTGGACCAGCCTTCTGTTTTTGAGTCACTGGTCGCCACTCCCGGGTTGCCGTACAGGGACATCTTCTCAGTTCAATGCAAGCACACCTGGCAGATGCTTCTGGCACCACAGATGTGCACAAGGCCCACCATGCTGCATTGTTGCTGGGCTGGGCAATCATTGTCAGCCCTCAATGGCCTGACCCCTCTGGAGGCCATCTCTTTGATTTTTAATACACTGTCTAGGTCTATCATAGCTTTCCTTCCAAGGAGTCACTGTCCATAGCGATTTTGGAGCAGGCAAAAATAAAATCTATCACAGCTTCCACTTTCCCCCCTTCTATTTGCAGATGACACCACTCTTAAGGCAGAAAGTGAAGAGGAACTCAAAAGCTTCTTGATGAAAGTGAAAGAGGAGAGTGAAAAAGTTGGCTTAAAGCTCAACATTCAGAAAACTATGATCATGGCATCTGGTCCCATCACTTCATGGAAAATAGATGGGGGAAAAGTGGAAACAGTGGCAGACTTTATGTTTTTGGGTTCGAAAATCACTGCAGATGGTGATTGCAGCCATGAAATTAAAAGACACTTACTCCTTGGAAGGAAAGTTATGACCAACCTATATAGCATATTAAAAAGCAGAAACATTACTTTGCCAAAAAAGGTTCGTCTAGTCAAGACTATGGTTTTTCCAGTGGTCATGTATGGATGTGAAAGTTGGACTATAAAGAAAGCTGAGCACAGAAGAATTGATGCTTTTGAACCGTGGTGTTGTAGAAGACTCTTGGGAGTCCCTTGGACTGCAGGGAGATCCAACCAGTCCATTCTAAAGGAGATCAGTCCTGGGTGTTCATTGGAAGGACTAATGCTAAAGCTGAAACTCCAGTACTTTGGCCACCTCATGCAAAGAGTTGACTCATTGGAAAAGACTCTGATGCTGGGAGGGATTGGGGGCAGGAAGAGAAGGGGACTACAGAAGATGAGATGGCTGGATGGCATCACTGACTCGATGGATGTGAGTCTGAGTAAACTCGGGGAGTTGGTGATGGACAGGGAGGCCTGGTGTGCTGTGATTCATGGGGTCACAAAGAGTTGGACATGACTGAGAGACTGAACTGAACTGAATGAACTGATGGGACCAGATGCCATGATCTTAGTTTTTTGAATGTTGAGTTTTATGCCAGGTTTTTCACTTTCCTCTTTCACCTTCATCAAGAGGCTCTTTAGTTCCTCTTCACTTTCTGCCATTAAAGTTCCCTAATGGCGCAGTCAGTAAAGAATCTGCCTGAAATGCAGAAGACCTGGGTTAGATCCCTGCGTCAGGAAGATTGCCTGGAGAAGGAAATGGCAACCCACTCCAGTATTCTTGCCTGGAAAATCCCAAGGAGAGAAGAGCCTAGAGGGCTACAATCCCTTGGGTTGCAAGAGTCGGACTTGACTGAGTGACTTAACTACATCTGCATATCTGGGGTTGTTGATATTTCTCCCAGCAATCTTGATTTCAGCTTGTGATTCATCCAGCCAGGGATTTTGCATGATGCACTCAGCATATAAATTAAATAAGCAGGGTGACATTATACAGATTTGCCATACTCCTTTCCCAATTTTGAACCAGTCCATTGTTCCATTTCCAGTTCCAACTGTTGTTTCTTGATCTGCTTACAGATTTTTCAGGAAACAAGGAAGGTGGTTTGGTATTCACATCTGTAATTCTCCACAATTTGTTGTGATCCACAGAGTGAAAGGCTTTAGCATCGTCAATGAAGCAGAAGTAAATATTTTTTTCTGAAATTCCATTGCTTTCTCTATAATCCAACAAATGTTGGCAATTTCGTCTTAGGTTCCTCTGACTTTTCTAAACCCAGCTTTAAAGTGAATCTGTTATACACTCACATATATCTACTCTTTTTAAAAATTATTTTCCCAAATAGACCATTACAGAGTAATGAGTAGAGTTCCTTGTGCTATACAGCAGATCCTTATTAGTTATTTAGTTTTATGTATTAGGCTTCCCTGGTGGTTCAGATGGTAAAGAACCCACCTGCAATGTGGGAGACCTGGGTTTGATCCCAGGGTTGGGAAGATTCCCTGGAGAAGTGAACAGCTACCCACTCTGGTATTGTTGCCTAGAGAATTTCATGGACAGAGGAACCTAGCAGGCTACAGCAGCACGCCAGGCCTCCCTGTCCATCACCAACTTCCAGAGTTCACTGAGACTCACGTCCATCGAGTCAGTGATGCCATCCAGCCATCTCATCCTCTGTTGTCCCCTTCTACTCCTGCCCTCAATCCCTCCCAGCATCAGAGTCTTTTCCAATGAGTCAACTCTTCACATGAGGTGGCCAAAGTATTGGAGTTCCAGCTTTAGCATCATTCCTTCCAAAGAAATCCCAGGACCT
>NW_011494635.1:11394330-11398307 GCF_000754665.1 Bison bison bison
CACAGGATGTACTCTGCATATAAGTTAAATAAGCAGGGTGACAATATACAGCCTTGACGAACTCCTTTTCCTATTTGGAACCAGTCTGTTGTTCCATGTCCAGTTCTAACTGTTGCTTCCTGACCTGCACACAGATTTCTCAAGAGGCAGGTCAGGTGGTCTGGTATTCCCATCTCTTTCAGAATTTTCCACAGTTTATTGTGATCCACACAGTCAAAGGCTTTGGCATAGTCAATAAAGCAGAAATAGATGTTTTTCTGGAACTCTCTTGCTTTTTCTATGATCCAGCAGATGTTGGCAATTTGATCTCTGGTTCCTCTGCCTTTTCTAAAACCAGGTCACCCAGATATTAATAACTGCAGACCCAGGTGACATCTACTGCAGCTGTATTTGTGACTCCCAAACTAGAGCTGCTTAGCAAAGCTATTCTCAAATACCTGACCCACAAAATCCCAAGCATTTTTTTAAAGTTTCAGTGTTTTGGGGTAATTTGTTATTCATAAATGGTAGCTGGAATAGTCCTCAATATTTCAAGGGATGACTTCTAATTAAAGTTCATTGGAATGAAGTACATACAACTTGAGGGAGAAGAGTATACAGAGAAAGTTAAATGTAGTTGTATTTTATAGAAGAAAAGTTTGGAATCTTGTATACTTTTCTCTAAGCATCTTCTTCAATAAAGGCATGCTAGTAATATTTCCTGTGTTCAGTTCAACTCCTTTCTTCTCTCTGATCTTCTCATAGAGGAAACACTTGAGTTTCCTCTCCCATAGTACTCCTTATCCATTTTGATTTATATTCTGACCTTCATTCAAAGCACCATTCCTTCTGTCTGAACTGGCATCATTGGCCTTTGGAAACAAAAATAAGGGAAAGAAGAAAGTGAACATCTTAGAAGAATAGGTGAAAAATTTGAATGATACTTGAGAATGTCTCAATTTTCATTTCATTTCCAAAAAACCTTCAATTAGCCATTTCATTTTATCTAGCACATTTTTAATAAAAAATCAAATAGCTACATATAAATATTACTGTGGGTCTTCTCAACGGACATGAGTTTAAGTAGCCTCCGGGAGTTGGTGATGGACAAGGAAGCCTGGCTTGCTTCAGTCCATGGGATCGCAAAGAGGTGGACACAACTGAGCGACTGAACTGAACTGGATTGAATGGTTTCCTAAATGTCCAATTTATCTTTGTTTGTATTTTTCTTTTATTTTTTAAATTGCTTCATAGTTAATTTAAAATGTGTTGGTTTCAGGTTTCAGGTTTACAGAAAAGTGTTTCAGTTACACACACACACACACATATATACATATATATATATATATATTCTTTTTAATATTCTTTTCCATTATAGGTTATTATGAGATACTGCATATAGTTCCCTGTACTATACAGTAGTCTTTATTGTTTCTATATTTTATATATAGTAGTATTTGTATGTTAATTCCAAATTCCTAATTTACCTCTCCCTATAAAATTTACTTTTTAAAATGTTTTTAAAGCATATGTTAAAATATATTTGAGTTAGAATATTATTTATACGTTAACCAATCCTTGTTTTCTTAGCACATGACTTTGAGTACCTTTACATAATCACTGAATATGTAAGACTTTCTTTATATATATGTATATAATGAAATTGGTTAAAAAGTAAATATATGTCTAAGTGTATCATCTTGAGCTTAGAAAATAATCACATTAACCTTCAAGTATGTTATTTTACTAGCTATAAGCTGTGAAGTAATCTATGATTCAGCTTACTCATACTGCTCTGCCCTTGTACGGGGATGATCTAGCTGATGACAATCTGGCAGATTTATGTCCAGGCAGAATTAGTCCCACCCTGTGTGGGTGTTGGCTTGAATGCCTCTAGTCCCCAGGGGGCAAAGAGGTCCTGTCACCTCAGCAGGCAGAAAGGGCAAGTTGGAGCCAGCTAACATCCGTCAGGAACTCCATGGCCAAAGGCATGATCTGGAGGGAAGAACTGAGTTCACTGTCAACTACACTAAATTGAAAAGGAAAAATAATGTAAGTTAGGTCATCAACTTGGTCCCAATCATAAGGAGAAAACTGCTAGCTGTAAAATAGCACTAGTAATTTATCTTTAATTGTGAAACCAGTTTAGCAAATGTATGCTATTGTTAGTTACTCTAGAATGGGTGGTATGTACATTGTACTGATTTGGAACAATAATGAAGAAAAATTGACATTTATCTGTTGAATTCTTTGATGGAGGCTTCTAGGGAAAATGACTAGAGCCAGAGGCTCTAAAATCTAGCTCAGTCCTTCAATGATCTTACAATCTCAATTTTTTTTAACTGTACAATGCAGAACCTTTAAGGACATTTTCAGATATAAGATTCTGAGTACTGAAAATCATCTTCGTTTATTTAAAATGCTTTTGCATTTATAAGGTATTAACTTTTAACTTATATAGCTGCTTTTTTGATGGGAGTCTTAATTACCTTTAATCTAATAAATTTGTGAGAAGAAAGTACTCTGTTTTGGAAAACAATGTTCCCATGAGTTCACATAAGTGATTTGGAAACATAAAGATTTAACTTCATGTATGAGGAAGGTCAATGCACACTTAAAATTTTATCGAAACCCTTAAAACTGGAACAAAGAAGTGGGTATATTTGAGAAAAGCAGAATTAATGCTGGAGTCATGTGTTTTCAGACAAATGCCCTTGTGATGCACGGTGTGAACACAGCAAAATGCTTGGTGTTTATTTTTATAATTGGATTTGCCTTGTGATCAGAGTGAGTAACTAATGGTGTTTGATAAGATATGGCTTAAAGCATAATAATGCTTTGGCTTAAGGCATCTTAAAGACATTTTGCAGTGCTGTATTTTAAATCTGGAAGAGTTAAAAGCAATTTATTTTAATAGTATCAGTAGTAGTAATTAGATGGATAGATAGAAAGATCTATTTGAAGGTAAGAGGTCCTTAGTATCAGCAAAGACCCAGTGAATGAGGTAAGGTAAGGAGGCCCTGCCCTGTAGGTAGGAGTATATTTGCAAAGACAGGTCAGTTCTGAGTCACCATTTTTGGGTGATGGCAGGCCAATGAAATCAGTCCACCTTTGTATTCTCCTGACTAGAGCTAGATCTGGGTCAATTCCAAACTCTGCCTATGTGGAAAGGAAAACAGGCATGGGCAGGCCAAGTAGTGAGCATAGGTCTAATGGGAGCTCAAGTATATGACTCTCCAGAAAATAGTAAGGGCAATATAAGCTAGTTTAGACTTGGAGTGAAGGAGAGAAGCAGTCAATTTCCTCACCAGAATGTAAGCAAACCATTCCTGAAGCTTCCAGAAACTTTCAGTTCAGTCACTCAGTTGTGTCTGACTCTTTGTGACCCCATGGACTGCAGCACACCAGGCTTCCCTGTCCATCACCAACTCCTGGAGCTTACTCAAACTCATGTCCCTTGAGTTGGTGAAGCCATCCAATTATCTTATCCTCTGTCGTCCCCTTCTCCTCCAGCCTCCAATATTTCCCAGCATCAGGGTCTTTTCCAATGAGTCAGTTCTTTGCATCAGGTAGCCAAAGTATTAGAGTTTCAGCTTTACCACCAGTCTTTCCAATGAATATTCATGACTGATTTGCTTTAGGATTGACTGATTAGATCTCCTTGCAGTCCAAGGGTCTCTCAAGAGTCTTCTCCAACACCACAGTTCAAAAGTATCAACTCTGGGTCTCAACTTTCTTTATAGTCCAATTCTCACATCAGTACATGAATATGGGAAAAATCATAGCTTTGACTAGACAGACCTTTGCCTGCAAAGTAATGTCTCTTCTTTTAAATATGCTGTCTAGGTTGGTCAGGAGAAGGCAATGGCAACCCACTCCAGTACTCTTGCCTGGAAAATCCTATGGATGGAGGAGCCTGGTAGGCTGCAGTCCATGGGGTCGCGAAGAGTCGGACACGACTGAGCAACTTCACTTTCACTTTTCACTTTCATGCATTG
>NW_011494635.1:11398407-11428400 GCF_000754665.1 Bison bison bison
AGAATCCCAGGGATGGGGGAGCCTGGTGGGCTGCCGTCTATGGGGTCGCACAGAGTCGGACACGACTGAAGTGACTTAGCAGCAGCTTAGCAACTAAGTCATAGCCAGGAACTTAGGGATATGTTTTGATTTGTGCAGCAACTTCTGGATTTTCTGGTTTGGACTGAGGTAATTGGATGATTCTTGGAAACTTTGTGATAGGATAATCTAGACCAGTGATTTTCAAACATCAGTTTGCACATGAATACAAGAGGATTTTGTTAAAATAAAGTCCCTAAGCCAGTAGATGTAGAGTGGGTCCCAAATATTTGCAATTCTAACATGCTCCTAAGTTGAAACTGACATTACTTTTCTGGAGACCCCACAATGAGTAGCAAGGGGACCAGCAGTTCTTTCTGGCTGCATATTGTAGGGTTACCATATGTAGGGCTATCAGATTTGGCAGGATACAGGATACCCAGTTAAATTGAGGTTCAGATGAACAACAAATGATGTTTTAGTGTACATATATTCCTTGAAAATATTTGGGACACATTTATAATTAAAAAACAAACAAACAAACATATCCCTTGTTTATTTGGAATTCAGTTACATGAGCACCCTCCATTTCACCTGGATCCAACATGAAGAAAATTTTAAAATGTCCATGCCTGAGTTCTTATCCCAGATATTCTGGTTGAATTGGTCCAGGGCACAGCTTGAGCAAGTGGATGTCACAGAAGACCCTATATGACTTTAATGCACAGCCGAGGTTGAGAGTTACTTGTAAAATGTCATCCCCTTATCAGTTAGGTGAGGACATTGAAACCTAGGGGATTATATAGCTTGGTCAGTGGTAGAATGGGGAGGACAATCTAGTGTTTTGGGCACTCTTATACGCTTCCTTCATCTTGGGTAGAAAGTGTATTTCCTTCCTTAGGAACCTAAATGGAACCTTAGGAACTTTATTGGTTCCCAGATCCCTGAGGCTGGAGGTCATCTCTCTTCATCTAAGTCACTCTCTTTAACCCTGCAGACCTCATCTCAGTGAAGTATTCAGAATGCATTTAGAAATCTGCCTATTATGAATCTTAATTCATGGATGCTTTAAAATTCATTTATTCTCATTCTTAACCTCATATCTGGTTGCTTTAAAAAAACATTTCTGGGTGTCTTAGTGCCAACCCCAGAGGTTCTGATTTAATTGGTCTGGGGTGCAGCCGAGGCACTGGGAGTATTGGAAAGCTCCCTGAGGGATTCAAGTGTAGACAAGGATGAACAGTACTACTCTATCAGACTGTTCAAATGCAGTGGACCTGGGGCCTGTTCTCTAAAGTTGTGGTGGGTCCAACGGAGCCCATAACAGATGTGTGTAAATCAGCAACTTCAAAGGCTGGAAACACTGAGCTTGACTGCAGGGTAAACCTGGAATGCCTCATATGTTATTCTTTCAAGACTTGTCAAAGCATCTGAATCCGTTCTAATTAAGAAACACATAGTTTCCTTAGATTCCAGCCTTTTAAAATACCTATATGAGCCTTATGTGTATTTCCACATATTGGTCCTAGGATATCATGTTTCTCTGATGAAATTCAGAGTAGATAGTTATTTAAAATAATAATAATAAAGAAAGAGGTAGGAGGTGGGTAGTGGAAGAGAAAACCAGCATTTGCTTAATCTGAACTTTCTAACTAGAAGTTTCAAGGTGCTAGAAATATTTCCTTAGCTCCAGTCTTTCCCTGTGATCTTGTACTTTTTCCACTCATCAGAAAAAAGTGGACCAGATTCTTACTTTAGAAACAGCTGCATATCAGGCCTTTTGTGAAGAAGGAAGATTTCTTAGGCAAAGTATGTTGGCAGGAACTAGGACAATAAACAGTAAGACTTTGTACTTTCTTCCCACTTTCTTTTTCAGGAATTGAAATGTACTTAGATCAAGACAGGGATGAATTGCTACTCTTTAAGACAGACAGATGAGGGTCCTCGGAAGTCTCAAAATTACAGAGTGATATTTTCCATACTTCTGAAGGTTATTCATGGCTTTTCAACAGGGAAACACAGTCTTTCTACCCATCAGGGAATGATGAATAATTAAAATAATAATTAGGCTTATTAAGTAACCTGATCCCATTATATTGAATACCATTTTGTGTCTACAAGATTATTGAATTAGATTTAGGTAACTAGATCATATTATTGGAGGTTCACCAGCTTGTCCAAGCCAGACTTCCCAAATTCCCTTTCAAATGTTCTTCACACTAAGACAGACCACCATGATTTTGTTGATGGTTCTTATTTTATTCTTTATATTAGATAGACTTTGATTTACTTCCTCTAGGTCAACTGAGAGAAAACTAGGTTATACAGATGGAAAGATTTATCCACAGTACAAGGCAAGGCTAATCAACCCATCAGCTTTAAAGCACCTGCAAGTCCTTAGAACCATCCTATAAAGCTGAGAAGTATCGTGACTCATTAGTAGTTTATTCAAGAGTACTGTAATTTTCACCAACTTATGATATGTACTTTGCAGATCTAGAAACGAAGCAAAAGAGAAAGATGTCAATATTTATTAGGTGGAGCATCTCTTCTTAAATCACTACTTGTCAGAAATATCTTTATGATATTTATTATTATATTGTGATATAATTTATACTAATAAAGTATAATTATAAATTATATAATTGTGATTATAAATAAATTCTTTTTATAATTTATTAATATTAATAACTAGATATTAATTTATATTATGAACCCTTTTACTTTTCCTTTCCTCTCTTCCAATCCTTAAACACTTCTTTGTCTCAGAGGAATTTTATATGAGATGGTTAAAAACAGAAGTTATTTTTAGATTAATTGTGTTCTAAGCTGGTATTTTACATAAGACTTAAAACCTTCCAGACAAGTGTCATAGATATGAGAGATATGAGGTGACGAGCAAAAAAGCTTAGACCAAAAAAAAAAAAGGGTTACCCTGTGTTGCACCCAAGAGACTGGAACTCTAGCATCGGTTGTGTCTCTCAGAATTTGCAAAACTTGAGTTTGGGCAGAACAAAATTCAGAGTTCAGAGCCGACATTTATCAAAGTATTCACAGGTTTGGACAGGAAGTATGGTTGTAAGATTTAACAAATAAAAAATATAGGACACAATTAAACTTGCATTTCTGGTAAATATTGAATTGCTTTGTAGTACAAGTATGCTCATGCAATATTTGTATGAGCTAAAAGTTATTTATTGTTTATCTGAAATTCAAAGCTAGCTGGGTGTCTTGCATTTTAGGTGGGAAACCCAGCAAGGTGGGTTTCATTATTGATTATGATGAATTGACACTCATATCCTTGCTCCACTTCCCAGACAGCACAAGCCTCCTTAATTCCTGGCTGACACTAGGTCATAGGACGGACTCCTCTTTAACGACTGAGATACATTTTCCATGAACTAGATCAGATGAAGTCTCAGAGTAAGATTTAATTATTTTAAATGGCATTTATTACACATCAAAGTCTTTGATTATAAATGCATACTCATTATAACGATAATCCCTGTCTATCACAGACATGTTTCCTAGGAGATCTGGGAATCTGGTCACATTCTTACAGGGAGATGCGGAGGTGGAATGAGAGAATCGTATGGGTTTGCTCATACTTTTTGTGAACGTGAAAAGAGCTCATTTGTCATGTTTTAAAAAGAGATTGGGAGACTCCTGATCCCATGTTTCTAAAATAGAAAATAACTGATATCACCAGAATGCTATCAGTGTCAATGGAAAGTAAGACTTAATATTTTTTTTTCAAAGAGATTAAAGTTGAGTTTTGTTTGGTAAAGAGAATCATGCCATGTAAGTATATCACAAATACAATAAAACAAGGAGGACAAGGATTTCATGAAAAGGCAAACCCTACTGACATACTCAGAGAAATGGCTTATCCTTTCTGCACATGTCTACCCATATAGGGAAAGGAACCGGACACAAGAGGTTCAGGAACATGGGCTACTAAACCAACCATGGCTCACATTGCATATGAGAGGCAGTGAAGGTGCAAAAATGGGTGAACCCTCTGTTTCAGGGATGGAGCCTGGCTGCTGGCTAATGGGACAAGGAGGAATCACAGGCTGGGATAGGGAGTCAAGAGGGACCCTTGTTCAGCTCAACCTAAAGGTGAAGAGGAGGCAGGCAGATTATAAGGTTCCAAGAATCAGTTCAGGCCAGACAAGAGGATTAACATCCCATTTCTCAATGACACTGTGCCAAAGACTTTCTTGTTTTATTTTATTATTTTTTAAAAATGAGCAACAGCCTTCAGATCCTGAGTTTAAAAGCCTGATCCAGGCCTGAGTCATTGGCACCACTCCCTAACTCCTCTCCGCTGCAGGTGTGCTGCAGGTTCCTTCCTCTCACACCCAGCCCTGCCCCCTCCCCACAACCCCCAACTCCCCCTGACAATTGTGAAACTAAAGGAGATCCTCTCAGGGTGGTATAGCTGCAGGCATATGAATTCCTTCCGGGGCTCTCTGAGCTTGGAAGCAGTTTAAAGGTAAAAAAAGTTTGAAGAGTGAATGAATAAACATGTTTCAAAGGAACCTGAATGAGGGACTTTGTTTTTGTGGGATTTTTTTATGACATTTGCTTACTTAATATAATAACTCCTTGAACATATTGCCTTGTATGATATAATTTATTTACATAATTCTGGATTGGAAAACTATGAGCAAATCCAAAGAAAACTTCTGGAAAGAAGAAAACTTGTTTTTGTGAAGATTTCAGAATGAAATTATACATGTATGTATATATATATATATATGGTAGAGTTTAAGGTAGTGTTTAAGGCTATAATAAGATGATAGTGTTTAAGGCCATATTTCTAGCATCTGACAGAATTTACAAACAAGTAAATGTTGAATGGGGAAGGGATGGCCTCCCTCTGGACTGTTACTTTGGGTTCTTAATATCTTACTTGAAGTGACCCTTAGGAGTGGAGTCTACCTGTTATTTGAAAGAAAGCAGATTTCTATCCAAAGTGTTAATGTCGAACTTACTAATTTTAAGTAGAGTAATTGACAGCCAACTTTTCTTTAATAATAAATTCCATTTTTCCTAAAAAATAAAAATACATTTATATACACACATATTTCTTTTCTAAAAGTCTCACAAAACAAGTTTTGCTTTCTGTATGTGAATATTATATGTGCACAAACATACACGTATAGATATATACAGATGTAGATATAGATCATATACATATATAGGTATAGAGAAATTTAGATATAGATATTTGTAAAAGAGGACAAAGTTAATTTAGATCATAAGTCAATTTCCAGCATGTTTTAATTTATGTCAAATAATTTCTTATAGAATTCAAATGAAGATGGTGGTTTATAGTTATTTCAATCCAAGTTTCTGCTTTGTTAAAATATCTCAGCTTTTGCTACACTGAAAGTTACAAAGGGAGGGAAGTCCTTTGAGTACTGAATGTTCTAAACCTAACTGAATTTAGCTACACCTAGATCCCAAGACTATTGTTCAATCAGAAAGTGGAGAGTGAAAAAGTTGGCTTAAAGCTCAACATTCAGAAAAAGAAGATCACGGCATCCGGTCCCACCGCTTCATGGGAAATAGATGGGGAAACAGTGGAAACAGTGTCAGACTTTATTTTTCTGGCCTCCAAAATCACTACAGATGGTGACTGCAGCCATGAAATTAAAAGACGTTGACTCCTTGGATGGAAAGTTATGACCAACCTAGATAGCATATTCAAAAGCAGAGACATTACTTTGCCAACAAAGGTTCATCTAGTTAAGGCTATGGTTTTTCCTGTGGTCATGTATGGATGTGAGAGTTGGACTGTAAAGAAGGCTGAGCACCGAAGAATTGATGCTTTTGAACTGTGGTGTTGGAGAAGACTCTTGAGAGTCCCTTGGACTGCAAGGAGATCCAACCAGTCCATTCTGAAGGAGATCAGCCCTGGGATTTCTTTGGAAGGAATAATGCTACAGCTGAAACTCCAGTACTTTGGCCACCTCATGCGAAGAGTTGACTCATTGGAAAAGACTCTGATGCTGGGAGGGATTGGGGGCAGGAGGAGAAGGGGACAACAGAGGATGAGATGGCTGGATGGCATCACTGACTTGATGGATGTGAGTCTGAGTGAACTCCGGGAGTTGGTGATGGACAGGGAGGCCTGGCGTGCTGCGATTCATGGGGTCGCAAAGAGTCTGGACATGACTGAGCGACTGATCTGATCTGATCTGACAAGGGATTTATCTATTTATTGGATGTAGAAAAGAAACGTTGATGAGAAAACTAGCAGTTATCTGCTCCAGATTTGATGTCAAAAGAGAATCATATGGTGACTTTTGTTTTCTGTTTGATTTTTAAGGAGATAACATCGCCAAACCACTCTAGAAGCCTCTGGAGTCACTAAGGGTTATCTACTGGGAGTAGCTGGCTGAGTGTAGCCTCCAGCTTCAATAATTTTTTCCAAAGTTTCATTTTCCATGTCCGAATTCTTATCTGGCTTCTTTCTGCCTAAAATAAATATCTCCCTTCACCCAAAATAGTTGGTAGCAATTCTGTTTCTAATACTGAAATAAGAATGGCAGAATAAAAGCAATAAAAACAGATTAATAATTGAAGCAGTTCTTATGAGGATTTTTTCTTATGTGAACCCAACCTGCCTAGAAATTCAATAAGAGCAGAGTTTTAGTCACTAAAAATTATCTATTGGATGTCCTCTGGAGGTTGGGAGTGGCGGAAGTAGTCATAGTATAGAACTAGACTTTTCAAAAGGCATGGAAGACTTCCTTTTAAAGGCATCAAATAATGGACTTATATTGCTGCTTAATTTTTGGCTCTCCTAGACTCACCTCCCAGCACAGGTAGCACACATGTCCCTGCTTAGCAAAGCATCAAGGGGTAAATTCAAAGACAGACTTGAGAAATGTGGAGGAAAAGAATCTCTCACTAGATTTCCTGAGAGATACTTAGTCAGTAAAGAATCTGCCTCCAATGCAGGAGACCCAGGTTTGATTCCTGGGTTGGGAAGATCCTCTGGAGAAGGAAATGGCAACCCACTTCAGTATTCTTGCCTGAAGAATCCCATGGACAGAGGAATCTGGTGAGCTACAGTCCATGGGGTCACAAGAGTTGGACATGACTTAGCGACTAAACCACCACAAGATTTGTAGAAAAAGATGAGCCAAATTATTTTCAGGAGTGCTCTTATAGGTGGTAAAATGCACATCTTTTAATAATTTTATTGGGAACAAGTACTTTGAAGTTGCATTTGACTAGTATCCTGTGTTTTTACAAATGACACCCTAAGGTGAGGCTGAGCCATTTGGCATACCCAGATTATTTGGGTTACATAGCCATACTTTTGGAGAAGGCAATGGCACCCCACTCCAGTACTCTTGCCTGGAAAATCCCATGGACAGAGGAGCCTAGTAGGCCACAGTCCATGGGGTCACGAAGAGTCAGACACGACTGAGCAACTTCACTTTCACTTTTCACTTTCATGCATTGGAGAAGGAAATGGCAACCCACTCCATTGTTCTTGCCTGGAGGATCCCAGAGATGGCAGAGCCTGGTGGGCTGCCGTCTTTGGGGTCGCACAGAGTCGGACACGACTGAAGCGACTTAGCATAGACATACTTTATAAGCCTAGATGGAATATGAGTTTTATAAATACAAGAGTTATAAATTTCTTCTCTGAATCACCATGTCTCATTGGTTCATACCCAATAATTGAGGCAGGAATGATTTCTAAACTTATTCAGATATAGGACTCCTATGTAAATCCCTCAGAATATAATATTACCAACAGTAATAGCAACTTACACTGTAGAGTATTTTACAATGTAGAAAAATTATTTTACAAAAATTTGCTTTCCCAAATTATCATCTTTGTAATGTATCATTTTATTTCTGCTCTGTAATATCTGGAAGTCTGTGAAAATATTATTCTTAACCAGAAAGCATACAGTCTATTTGGTTAACATAAACTCACACTAAACTTGAAGTTATTTGAGCCTCAAAAGAGCCTTCCTTGGATGGGTAGTGGTCTTCCTTTATCTTCCTTTTACAGCTATCTTTTCAATCTCTGGCTCCACCTGGTGGAATACTGTGAGGTCATGACCACAGCCATCATCGTTCTTAAATTTACTGTACAGAACCAGTACTTCTCCACGTAAATAATAGTACGGCTTTCAGAATCTGAAGATTGGACTACCTATTGTCCACCCAAATATTCTCTTGCTAATGTGACTGCCTCTTGGAACAGCATATCTATGTTGCAAAAAGACCCTTTTTATTAGGACTAAAAAAGTATGACACCAAAGTTAAAGGAGAACCCTATCTTGCCAACAATAGCTTACACTGTTCTTTTGTATTTTTCAGTTCACTTGAACACATAAGAACATCTCCCATGAACCAGGGTAGGCTGAGGACTCTATCAAAGGAAAAAACGAGACTGACAGTATGAAAAACTGAAACTTACACTAACTGTACTTCCCAGAAATGAACAAAAATTATGGAAGCAGAGACAAGATCAAAAGGCAAGTGTTTTGATCCTGAGTGTAATGTTTATTAAAACTTGCCCACAACATTGCTTAAAATAAATAAAATCCTTCTTTTATTGTGTTCCATAATATATACATATTTACGTGTTTTTAATACCTTAAATATTATACAACAAAAAATGAAATGAGAAAAAATCTGCAAAAAGGTTAAAAAAGCCAAGCCAAATGAAAGAATGATATTAAAATGAGTCACTTTACCACTCCACAGCCACATCTTCTCTTGATGGATGGAGGAGGAACTTTACTTGTTCTATTTCTTAACCACTATGGACCTGCCCACACTTAGTTTATCAGAAAAAATTTCCCCTATGAGGGAGCAGTGAGTAACTCTGGGAGGTGAGGGGACAGTGGTAAAAAGATATCAACTCACACTTGCCCATCTTTTAGAACCCCAACAGGCTGCCCCCTCTAGGACTAGAAGTATTAATTGCTATTTATTTTGCCAGACTGTTTTAGAGAAGTTTTTGTTTCATAGCAATAGTGAGTGGAAGGTTCAGAGATCTCCCAAACCCCCTGCTCCGACACACCCACAGCCTCCCTCATGATCCACTTTTCCCAGCAGAGTGACACATTTGCTACAATTGATGAACCTACATTGACACATCATTATCACCCCAAGTTTATAGTTTGCCTCTTCTCTTGGGGTTGCACCTTCTTTGCTGCTACTGCTAAGTCACTTCAGTCGTGTTTGACTCTGTGCGACCCCATAGACGGCAGCCCACCAGGCTCCCCCGTCCCTGGGATTCTCCAGGCAAGAGTACTGGAGTGGGTTGCCATTTCCTTCTCCAATGCATGAAAGTGAAAAGTGAAAAGTGAAAGTGAAGTCGCTCAGTCGTGTCTGACTCTTAGGGACCCCATGGACTGCAGCCTACCAGGCTCCTCCTTCCATGGGATTTTCCAGGCAAGAGTACTGGAGTGGGGTGCCATTGCCTTCTCCATGCACCTTCTTTAGGTTTTGACAAATGTATCTGCTATTGCATTATACAGGGTAGCCTCACTGTCCTAAAAATCCCCTGAGCTTTACCTATTCATCCCTCTCTACCTTCCAACCTCTGAAAACCATTAATATTTTTACTGTCTCCACAGATTTGCCTTTTCCAAAATGTCATACAGTTGGATTTGTACAGTATGTAGGCTTTTCAGATGGCTTCTTTTACTTAGTAATATACATTTAAGTTTCCACCATGTCTTTTTATAGCTTACTAGTTCACTTCTTACTGCTAAATAATATTCCATGGTCTAAATGGATGTGCCAAAGTTTCTTTATCCAGGCCATCCTATTTGCTTCCAAGTTTTGACAAATTATGAATAAAGCTGCTAAAAACATATGCTTGCAGATTTTTGAGTGAATAAATGTGTTCAACTAATTTGGGTATATACCAAGAAGCACAATTGCTAGATCATATGTAAAAGTAAATAAAAACCACTTCATGGCAAATAGATGGGGAAACAATGGAAAAAGTGACAAACTATTTTCTTGGGCTCCAAAATCATTGGATAGCCATAAAATTAAAAGACCCTTGCTCCATGGAAGAAAAGCAATGACAAACCTAGATAGCATATTAAAATGTAGAGACATTACTTTGCCTACAAAGGTCCATAGAGTCAAAACTATGGTTTTTCCAGCAGTCATGTATAGATGTGAGAGCTGGACAATAAAAAAGGCTGAGTGCCGAAGAATTGATGCCTTCAAATTGTGGTGCTAGAGAAGACTCTTGAGAGTTCCTTGGACAGAAAGGAGATCCAACCAGTCAATCCTAAAAGAAATCAAAGTTGAATATTCATTGGAAGAACTGATGATGAAGCTGAAACTCCAATACTTTGGCCACCTGATGTGAAGAACTGCCTCATTTGAAGACAGCCTGATGCTGGGAAAGATTGAAGGCAGGAGGAGAAGGGGACAACAGAGGATGATATGGTTGGATGGCATCAGTGACTCAATGGACTTGAGTTTGAGCAAAGTCTAGGAGATGGTGAAGGACAAGGAACCCTGGCATGCGGCAGTCCATGGGGTCATAAAGAATCAGACATGACTGAGCAACTGAGCAACAACAAAAACGCAAAAATATAATTATGTAAGAAACTATTGAACTGTCTTTCAAAGTGGTTGTGCCATTTTACATTCTGACCAGCAATGGTAATGAGGTTCCAGTTTGTCTACATCCTTGCTAGCATTTGCAAGTGTTAATGTTCAGAATGTTGGCTGT
Organism: Bison bison bison; assembly: GCF_000754665.1. Taxonomy (NCBI): domain Eukaryota; kingdom Metazoa; phylum Chordata; class Mammalia; order Artiodactyla; family Bovidae; genus Bison; species Bison bison. The sequence goes on from NW_011494635.1 coordinate 11,409,173, forward strand.
CCTAATAGGTGTGGTGGTAGCTCATTGTCGTTTTACCGCATGATTTTATTTTATTTTTTTAAATTTAATTTTATTTTTTAACTTTACAATATTGTATTGGTTTTGCCATATATCAAAATGAATCTGCCACAGGTATACATGTGTTCCCCATCCTGAACCCTCCTCCCTCCTCCATCCCCATACCATCCCTCTGGGTCGTCCCAGTGCACCAGCCCCAAGCATCCAGTATCGTGCATCAAACCTGGACTGGCGACTCGTTTCATATATATTAAACATGTTTCAATGCCATTCTCCCAAATAATCCCACCCTCTGCTTCTCCCACAGAGTCCAAAAGACTGTTCTAGACATCAGTGTCTCTTTTGTTGTCTCATATACAGGGTTATTGTTACCATCTTTCTAAATTCCATATATATGCGTTAGTATACTGTATTGGTGTTTTTCTTTCTGGCTTACTTCACTCTGTATAATAGGCTCCAGTTTCATCCACCTCATTAGAACTGATTCAAATGTATTCTTTTTAATGACTGAGTAATACTTCATTGTGTATATGTACCACTGCTTTCTTATCCATTCATCTGCTGATGGACATCTGGGTTGCTTCCATGTCCTGGCTATTATAAACAGTGCTGCAATGAACATTGGGGTACACGTGTCTTTTTCCCTTCTGGTTTCCTCAGTGTGTATGCCCAGCAGTGGGATTGCTGGGTCATAAGGCAGTTCTATTTCCAGTTTTTTAAGGAATCTCCACACTGTTCTCCATAGTGGCTGTACTAGTTTGCATTCCCACCAACAGTGTAAGAGGGTTCCTTTTTCTCCACACCCTCTCCAGCATTTATTGCTTGTAGACTTTTGGATCGCAGCCATTCTGACTGGTGTGAAATGGTACCTCATAGTGGTTTTGATTTGCATTTATATACCGCATGATTTTAAAAACAAAGCTGTAAGGTAGAAAGCAGTCACATTTCAGGAGATGCATGGCTTGTTTTGTGATCTTCGCAATTCTCCAGGCTAAAGAGAGGGCTTTCCTTTCTCCCTTGCTACCAGCTGTGTCCTAAGGATGAAATCACAGATATATTTGGATTTGTCTTTTCTTTCCTAGATTAAGAAGGAATTGGGATAGCTTTTTAACCCTAACGGTACAATAGCGTCACTGGGAAGTTTTTAAAAAGTGTTGTTTCCCAGGTACCACATCGGAATCTCTGGGGGAGAGGTTTTGACATATTTTTCTCTAAAAGCTATTCATGAGATTCTAATATGCAGGCTTGGTTGAGTCTTACTGGTTTGAGCACCTATAAAATCTGTTTTCATCTTTAAACTCTGCTCCATCCATTCTGTATTTTGTAATCCCCACCATACTCCCTTTGGTAGTCTGTATAACAATAACTTGCTAACTGGATCTTCATTCTCATACCCCTAGTCTTCCAATTTCATTTTTTGTTTGTTTCTTTATATTCTCTCTTGCCTTACTATTGAGGGAGTGGAGACGAGATCTATAGATCCTTTAAGATTTACCTTTAAGATTACCTAAATGTAAAATTTTTATCAAGAGATAAACGGTCATCTACTTTGAAGAATTGTAATTCTATTTGATTTTTAAAAGTCAATAATATGATTACTCTCTTACTTCTTATACACACAAAATAGCATTGAACCAGGGAGAATTGATTACGGTAGCAAAAGTCGCCTTGTTATCCTTTAACCCAACATGTGGGTATTGCTACAAATGTGTATGTGTTTGGCCAAATTGAACCCTCCACATTGCATGTCAATACTTTGTTTCTCCATGGACAACTTCCTTTCCAATTCCTTGTGAAATTATTTTCAAAAATGTTACTTTTCTTCTCTTGACCCCTAGACATACTGAATTCTAGGTACATATCCTTGGGGCTTTTTTATGAGAAACTTGATCTGACCTATCAATTTCTGACCTTACCACACACTCACTTACCTGCTTCTCCATATGTTTTTCTTTTCGTTGTGTCTGTGGAAGAAAAGTTACTTTTTGCTCTGCATTGCTTATTATTTCTGCTATGGGCTCAATCAAACACCCACCTACCTCTTCAGATGTTTGATTCCTTTTACTGATTTATATCCAAATGTGGCTCAGAATAAATCTGTGTCTTGATCTCTAACTACGTCCACTTGATTGTTCCACTGGCACATCAAAAAACAGTGTCACAATGCTGCTCTATTTTGCTTTGATTGTGGTCTCAATAGGAGTAGTCAGAAGAAATAAACGTCCTTCATCAACACTTCTTGGCCATTAACTACATAAAACACATATGTAAAGATGCACATGGCACAGCCATTACCTCGGAGGAGCTCACAGAACTCTTTTTTAATTGGGCAAATAGGATATACCATATATATTTATCCAACACTCATCCTGGTACACAGTCATCAAAAAAATAAACAAGCAATATAGTGTGAAGCACCTGGCACTTGGAAGGCATTCCATCCTGCTGCTTATGGAAGAAGTGAACTTTAAGTTAAGCCTTTAATTGTTAAATAAATTCCAGGTAGTTGTAGCAGTTTGTCTTCCCAATAAGCAAACAGCAGTAAGTAAATGTGGAATAGACAGAGTCACAGAAAGAAGGGTTTGAGGATAGTGAGCAAATGTCTACATTGATAGAGAGTTCTCATTCATTTAATCTCCTATAAATTAATTCACAATGAAGTGTTGATGGCTCAATGTTATATGGCTTAGGATATGAAAAAAAACTTTTTTAGATTAAGGCTTCCATTCATACAACTACATCTCTAATGATTTTTTTTTTAATCAGATGGTAGGATCATTTGAGGGTCAGAGAAACTTTTACCATCATCATTCGTACCATACACAAAAGATAATTTGGCAAGTTCCACTGAAAGATAAACTGATAAAACATTAGTTTTGGAAACACTTTTTTATTATTGTTATTGTTATTTTTAGCTGTTTGGAAATTGTGGTGCTTCTTTGGGGAGGTGAATGAATTTTAAAATCATATGTTAATTGTATGTGAGTGTGTGTGCTTGTGCGTGTGTTTGTGCCCAAGGGCGTCCTAGGTGAAGGGCTCCCTTGAAAACTTTGAAACAAATAAATAAAATGAGAGCTGACCTAAATTTTTGCCTCAAACTGAAACAGAGTTCAAACTTTGAGGAGGATCAAAAGCTTGATTAACAGTTGTTTATTTGTTTTTAGAGGTTTTGCTTCCCTCCAACTCAAAAAAGTAAAAGTGATCAAACACTACACTCTGAGAGAGACTCTTGTCTCAATATTTCCAACTGGGCTGAAACCAGAAAGTACTTGTGAGGCAAATGGGAAACCCAAGTGACTTGCAGCCTAAGGTCCAAGATTCAAGGGGTTAGGAGGAGTTCAGCTGAGTTTCATGTTGGCATCCAAGGAAAACATAGCAGTAGTGTTGTGTTCAGTGGAACTGAAATCCTAGAGGGGAGAAAACATTACTATGTGGAAGAGAAAAGGTACATGGTGTTTGTGTTTCCCCCAATGTCTGGGGAAAAGCACATTTATTGATAGGCTGAAAAGCAGGAAAAGACCCCTGGGATGTGTTGAGACCTGTGGGTTAACTTGAGGCAGCGGGTGTAAGGCACAAGCCATGAAGTAGAAGTCAGGGTACTTGGAAATTAAGCCCTCCTCTCACAGCTGTGTGACCTTGGGCAGCTGTGTAACTGTTACAGAATTTGGTGTCTTTATCTGTATTCACTTGTTCAGAAATTCCAATGGATTGTCCTTGCCTTGCTGGACACACTGAAATATTACTTTAGATTTTTCTGAATTGGTAAGAACCAATCATATCCTTGAAAATAGTAAAATTCAAGAGTGGATCTTAAGATGTACAAAAACCATTTTTTAAGAGATTAAGAGCTGTGAGAGTTTGGTGAAAGTAAGAGGTCTTTTGGCTTAAGTTCCATGCTTTGGAAGACTTTATAAAAATAGAATTGAAAGTGAATAGAGTTTTGGCATAGAGGAACTAATGGGATGGGAGATATTCCAAGCAGAGGTAGAAACCATCAAAAAAAGAAAGTATTGTGATAAGAAAAAGTAGGACTTTACATAGTAAATAGCGAATAGGCAAAACTGGCGAAGGGTTAGGAGATAATTTTAGAAATGTCACTGAGGCCGAAGGATGGATGTCATTAAATTCTAAGCTGCTAACTTAGATTTTATTTTATATGGAACAGAGGTGATTTGAGTTATGTTCTGGTGTATGAATAATTAAGCCTATTATCAAGATTAAGTTTACAATAAAAGATAAAGTGAATAATTAGAAGGGAAACTAATAGAGAGAGACTAGCCAAGTAAAGAGGCTTCCCTGGTGGCTCAGAAGAAAAGAAATTGCCTGCAATGCCGGAGTCACAGGAGATGTAAGTTCAATCCCTAGGAGGAGAAGATCCCCTGGAGGAGGTCATGGCAACCCACTCCAGTACTCTTGCCTGGAGAATCCCATGGACAGAGGAGCCTGGCAGTCCATAGTGTCGCAAAGAGTGGGACACAACTGAAGCGACTTAGCATGCACTTATGCAGCCAAGTAAAAACCTATCATATTCATCTGCGTGAGCAGTGGTATGGCCTCACCAACACAATGTCATGCTTATAGAAAGGAGATTGTGAGCCTCAGGGTTATGAATGAAGTAGGGTCAAGAAGATCTGGCAGTTGAATGTGGTCAAAAGTTTATTACCATATGTAAAATAGATGACCAGTGCAAGTTTCATGCATGAAGCAGGGCACTCAAAGCTGGTGCTCTGGGACAACCCAGCGGGATGGGGTAGGGAAGGAGGTAGAAGGGGGAGTTTAGGATAGGGGAACACATGTACACCCATGACTGATTCATGTCGATGTATGGCAAAAACCACCACAATGTTGTAAAGTAATTAGCCTCCAATTAAAAAAAAAATTTTTTTAAGTGGAGCCAGAGAAGTCTGAGAGCTAAGGCGTCATACTTGAATGACTTGAAAGATGGTGCAATTAATTTAAGGAACTTGGGATAGTAGCCAGCTCAAGAGAAAATAATGATTCTGGTCAAGTTTGAGGTTAAAAAGATATATGGATGAAGACAAGAGTATGAAACATAAGATCAAGAGCTAATGATGGCTTGAGACAAAGATGAAGAGTCATTTGCATTGACATCACAGTCGAAATCATAAAGTATTGGATGTTGCTGGTCATAATTCAATATATTTTCCTGAATCTGATGTTAACTATACAGACATTTTTTTCCTGGGCTTTGTTGATAAATCTCCATGTGTAAGCATGGCTCTTGGCAACTGGATTTTTTCCCCTGAAATTTGGACCACTCTCTACTGAGCTGAATTTCAACATCTACATGAGTTCTTCAGATATAATTTAAACTCTGCCATTCACTGCTTGTTTCGATCTCCCCGGTTTTTATCATGACCCCAATTCATTAAATCCTTGACTGTAGCTCCCGTGTTGATAAGAGTTAGAAATTACTCAGCCATTAAAAAGAATACATTTGAATCAGTTCTAATGAGGTGGATGAAACTGGAGCCTATTATACAGAGTGAAGTAAGCCAGAAAGAAAAACACCAGTACAGTATACTAATGCATATATATGGAATTTAGAAAGATGGTAATGATAACCCTTTGTGCGAAACAGCTAAAGAGACACAGATGTCTAGAACAGTCTTTTGGACTCTGTGGGAGAGGGCAAGGGTGGGATGATTTGGGAGAATGGCATTGAAACATGTATAATATCATATGTGAAACGAATCGCCAGTCCAGGTTTGATGCATGAGACAGGGTGCTCAGGGCTGGTGCACTGGGATGACCCAGAGGGATGGGGAGGGAGGCAGAAGAGGGGTTCAGGATGGGGAACACATGTACACCCGTGGCGGATTCATGTCAATGTATGGCAAAACCAATACAATATTGTAAAGTAATTAGCCTCCAATTAAAATAAATAAATTTATATTAAAAATAATAAAAAATAAAAATTAAATAATTGAATTTCTGTTCAGAAAAAAAAAATTTCCAAAGAAAAATGGATTCTTCAGGCTTTGGTTTTCTTCATTAGATTTCTGATTTTAACTGTTGATATAAAACCTGGGTCTTCAAGATCTGGGTGTATCACTTTAATACTTTCTATAAGCAATATGCATTTCAAAAAAATGTTGTATTTCCAAAGAACATTCCAGGAAAAAGTCAGTGCCAAGAAAATATAAGAAATTCCTTTCCTATACATATTACATTTTTTCTTTTACATTCCTCTAGAAGTCCTTCTACAGATCACATGGATGTTCCTTTAATAATCAGAGACATATGGATAGATAAGATGATACAATTATATGAGGTAGATGACCTGCTTGAGGCTAGACCTTAAAACTTTGTAGTTTTTTGACTTTTTTTTTTTTTAGAGATAGATAGCTATTCTATTTTTTTTTTTTAACTTTGCAATATTGTATTGGTTTTGCCATACATCAACATGAATCCACCAAGGTGACTTTTGATAAGTCATGTCAGATTCTAGATTTGCACCTGAGTGGTTTGAGAATTCAATGAGGTATAGCACTATTTTTTGAAAGCAATAAATAAGAAATATAAGATATTATAATATTTGATAAAGTCAGAATAAAGGTAAATTATTCACTATAATCCAGAGTATTGGAAGTAGCACTTATCATAACAACCTTTCATTTATTTTTATATCATAATTTGATGAATGCTTATAGTCAGTATCAGATTGCTAGTTACATGATGAAGAGTCTATGTCATCTTTTACTCATCATAACCCCAGCAGCTTGTACTGCAAGTACTACATAATCAAAACTTTTAAATGAATAATTGAATACTTTATAATTTAAGTTTAATCATTTTAGTCTAATAAAATGAACAATTTTAATTATGAAAACCATTTCCCTTCTAAAATTCAATATGGAGGATGATATAAATTGTTACAAGAGTAATTTGGATAAAGTTTATGGATGAAAAAAATCTATGGTAGCAAAATGAGAAATTTTTGAAATCATAGATAACTGAAAAAACTTTGAGGCCCTAGCCTTGTTTTTCTCTAAATAACCCATCACTGGATTGATCTCTTCCTAAATACTCTTTCTTGTGTTATAGTGTTATATTCCCTTTGCTTTGTTCTTTGTGGGCTATCATGTAAAACATAATGTTCTTCAAAGAGTAAATAACATTCCAACTTCATCCCCTTTCCTATTATGTTTTGAAGTTTTATCTTCATCTAAATAATTTAATAATAATGATAACAATAATTTCCCAACAGCTTAATAAAATATTTCCCTTGACTGTGTTGATAATCTCTCTTTCTTGAATCTCACTTCCTTTGGCTTCCAAGATAGATCTTCTCTTTTTATTTTCCTCTCTTTTTAAACTTTCTTTGCCAACATGTTTTTTGGCCCTACCCTCAACAACCTCAAAAATAGGGACTCTCTGAATGTCTCCAATCTCTTAGTTTTTCTACACAGTCTTTAGTGGATTATTCTCTTCCTTCACCCGTATGGTGCAAGTTTCAGTGACCACTTAGACATTTTGACATGGGTATATTCATAATATTCCAACCATCTTGGACTATAAATCACCATTCAACATTCAAATTTGATTCTCCCTTCCCCTCTTTCTCCTTCTTCACCACATAGTCAATAAGACTCTTGCCAAATTTTACTTCTCAGTACCCATTGTATGACCACCATTTTTCTACCCTAACCATCATGGTCCTGCTTCCGTTGGGCTTTATTATAGTAATAGTGTCCTATTACTTTGCTTCACATACTTTTGCCAAAATAATCTACAATATTTAGATCTGCATATGCCACTCCTCTCCCTACTCAGTCTCTAAAGTGAAAAGTCCTACCATGTATGATTTTTTAAAATAAGCCTCCAAACTGTTTTCAAATCCCCTTTATTTTTAACTTGTAAATTATATAACATGTAATTATTATTATGGCACATATACCATGAAATTCACCCATTCAGAGTGCACAATTCAATGATTTTTAGTATGTTCAAAGAGTTGCATAATACAATTTTAAAACATGTTCATCACTTTCAGAAAGAAATGCCACATCTTTTAGCAGTCACCCTCTGACAGTATTCCCCATCCAATCACCACCCATAGGGGACTTATGTAACTATCTACTTCCTATGTCAATAGAGTTTCCTATTATAGACATTTCTTGAAGATAAAAATCATTTGTACATGGTCTTCTTCCATTAAGCAAAATATTTTTTAAGTTCATCCATGCTGTAGCATGTATAAGTATTTCATTCCTTTTAATTGTAAAACAATATTCCATTATATGGATAGACCATTTTTATTTATCAGTTGCTAGTCTCCTTTGCATCATTTTTTCTTCTTGTTATATATTGTCCTCTTATTTTTACAATCTTAGATTCCCTGTTCTCAGTTTAAACTTGCATGTACCTTCTTTGTTTTAGAGTTGATTGTTTAAATTTCTTATTTTCCAGTAGATTTTAAGACTATTCTTTACTTTTCCTTAGTTGTTACATTCTTTTAATTAATTTTTCCGTGGATATTCAATTCCATTCAGTGGAAATGTATTAGATCTACTGTTTTCAATATTTTGAAATTTAGAAATGTGAGGTATATAGTAACTATGAGAGTTTGAACATAAAATATAAAGGTAAACTATACTATATTACATATTAACCATGTGTATACATGACACTATATGTTAACTGTATTGTATAGTAACATATACTATACAATTGTACATTTTATGCAAAAATGAACACAATCTATATATACTACATGTTTGTATACATTATACACATATATGTATATTATATAGATGTATATATACTTGTGTGTACATGTATTATAGTGTCCATGATGTCAACATGTTTAAGCCTACAAACACATACAATATGGTCATTATGTTTATGTAATTGATTAGATGCCCTTTATATAAGGAATAAATAAATCTTTGATGATAGACTATCTGCATAGATTATCTGGAATTCTTTTGCACAAAAATTTGTCTGTTGTCTGTTTATTTAGATCAGTATGGATTCATGGATATTTATATTTTGGATTATCACTCAATTCATTGTTATTTGTATGTAAGTATGTATTTATTTAAAATTTTTCCAGTGTTGGTAATTGAGGATGCTTCTAGATGGTGCCATTTTGGCATTTCTTACCTTTGGTTTTGTTGTTTGTTTGTTTTAGCACTCCTTTACTTTCTGGCACCACAGAATGCTCCATGTTCATTGTGTATATTCCTTACCTATGTCATGCTGCTGCTGCTGCTAAGTCGCTTCAGTCGTGTCTGACTCTATGTGACCCCATGGACTGCAGCCTACCAGGCTTTTCCATCCATGGGATTCTCCAGGCAAGAACACTGGAGTGGGGTGCCATTTCCTTCTCCAATGCATGAAAGTGGAAAGTGAAAGTGAGGTCGTTCAGTTGTGTCTGACTCTTAGCGACCCCATGGACTGCAGCCTACCAGGTTCCTCCATCCATGGGATTTTCCAGGCAACAGTACTGGAGTGGGGTGCCATTGCCTTCTCTCACCTACGTCATACAACCAGCCATTTCTCTAAGGAGATCCAGTTCCTCTTATTGGACAACAGCACCGGAAACTAACCTCTGGGTGCTGGATGTGCTTATTGCTTCTGAGGTGTAACTGTTTCTAGATTCTCTCAGTTGACAAAGCAAGAAAACATATGTTTATTTTCTTATAGTTATGTGTAAATATATTGATTTATATATATTTATATATATAAATGTTTATGGTGGTGGTTTAGTAGTATCCAACTCTTGTGATCCCAGGGACTGTAGCCCGCCAGGCCTCTCTGTTCGTGGGATTTTCCAGGCAAGAATATGGGAGCGGGCTGCCATTTCCTTCTCCAGGGAATCTTTCCAACCCAGGGATCAAATTCAGGTCTCTTCCATTGCAGTAGATTCTTTAGACTGAGCTACAAGGGAAGTACAAACCATTATGTGTATAAATGTGTATAAATATTTATACACATAACCATTTATATCTATATTAAGCTAAATGTGAGTTCATGCATGTAAAAGGAAATCAGCAATGATAGATGAAGGGTTTGGACCAAGGTCCCATAATTGTCTAGAAATGGTTACAAGTACTGTTCTAAATCTGGGCTTCCCAGGCGGCACTAGTGATAAAGAACCTGCCTGCAAGTGCAGGAGACATTCAAGACACAGGTTCGTTCCCTGGGTTAAGATCCCCTGGAGAAGGAAATGGGCAACCCACTGCAGTATTCCTGCCTGAAGAACCCCATGGACAGAGAAGCCTGGAGGGCTACAGTCCATAGGGTGGCAAAGAGTCAGACATGACTGAAGGACTTAGCATGCATGCAGTGCTTTAAGTGCTAACACTTGTATTTATATTATTTCCCTTTGCTATGTCAGTGAAACTCCAGAAGTAGTTTCTTTGCAACTTGTGTAACATTTTCCATTTTTCAAATTTTACTTATTAAACTTGTAAGCCAAATGAAATTATATTTGTGATCCCTATTACCATTGATTTTGTCTTGGGAGCAAACTGAACAAAACAATGAGATGAAAACTGACAAAAAATTTTTACCCATATTCTCCTAAGAAATAACTTTACCTACTAGGGTTTGCTATTTTCATATAACTCCATTCCACTGATTGAGTTGGAGTGGCAACTCGAAATAAAAGCTAGTCCTAGGCATTTTATAATCTAGAAGAACAAATCCTCCAGGAAACTCTAAGCTGTAACACACAGGGCTTGTTTTTAAAAGAGAAAAATTAAGATGCAATTCATAAAAGTATGAAGGATATAAAAGCATCAGTGGTAGTCAAGATCTTGGAAACAACTGAGTATTTTCTAACTTAGTGCAGTGCCAGAAACTGACAGATCTGCCAGACCCATCATGTTAAATCATTCATGGATTTAGAGTGGCCTCTCGCTTTAATCTGAAATTAACTAATTAGTGCTTCCTCTTCATCTGAAAGAGAATCAAGTGGAATTTCAGGTCTTAAAATCATGTGTCCAACCAGCCCAGGGGGTTCAAGCTTTGGCCCATTTTTTTTTTTTGGAACATTTTCTGTGCATGACAGTAGTCTAGGCACTGAGGACCAGAGAGGATGGGGAAGCCAGCCACACCAATGAGAGGGGCTCACCTAAAGTTCCTATGGTTCAGCTAATTAAACTTAAAAGCAGTAAAGTTAAATAAAATAAAAAATAAAAAAAAAGCTTTTGCACAACAAAAGAAACCACAAACAAGATGAAAAGACAACCCTCAGAATGGGAGAAACTAATTGCAAATGAAGCAACCAACAAGGATTAATCTCTAAAATATATAAACAGCTCAATATCAGAAAAACAAACAACCCAGTCAAAAAATGGGTAAAGGACTTAAACAGACATTTCTCCAAAGAAGACATTCAGATGGTTAATAAACAAATGAAAAGATGCTCAACATCACTTCTTATTAGAGAAATGTAAATCAAAACTACAATGAGGTATAACCTCATACTAATCAGAATGACCATTATCAAAAAATCTACAAACAATAAATGCTAGAGAGGATGTGGAGAAAAGGGAACCTTCTTGCTTTGTTGGTGGGAATGTACATTGATACAGCCACTATGGAGAACACTATGGAGATTTCTTTAAAAACGAGGGAAGAAAACTACCATATGACCAAGAAATTTCACTACTGGCCATATATCCTGAGAAGACCACAATTCTAAATGACATATGTACCCCAGTGTTCATTGCAGCTATTTACATTAGCCAGGCATGGAAGCAATTTAAATGCCCATTGAAAGATGAATGGATAAAGAAGTCGTGGTACATATATACAATGGAATATCACTGAATCATAAAAAGGAATGAATTTGAGTCAGCTCTAATGAGGTGGATAAACCTAGAACCTTTTATACATTGTGAAGTAAGTCAGAAAGTGAAAAACAAATGTCGTATAGTAAGAGTATCATATCATATAGCAGCACATGGTGCCCATTCCAGTTCATTTTAGTTCACTAATTCCTAAGATATCAATGTTCATTCTTGTCATCTCCTGCTTGACCACATCCAGTTTACTTTGATTCATGGACCTGGCATTCCAGGTTCCTGTGCAATGTTGTTCTGTATGGCATCAGACTTATCTTTCACCACCAGACACATCCACAACAAAGCATCTTTTCTGCTTTGGCCCAGCTGCTTCATTCTTTCCAGAGCTATTAGTAATTGTTCTCTGCTCTTCCCCAGTGGTTTATTTGACCTGTGGGGGTTCATCTTTCGGTGTCATAACTTTTTGCCCTTTCATTCTGTTCATGGGGTTCTTGCAGGAAGACTATTGGAGTGGTCTTCCATTCCTTCCTCCAGTGGGCCATGTTTTATCATAACTCTCTACTATGATTTGTCAGTCTTGGGTGGCCCTGCACAGCATAGCTAATAGCTACATTGAGTTATGCAAGCCCCTTTGGCATGACAAGGCTGTGATCCATAAAAGGGATGTGTAGGTGTGTGTATATATATATATATATGTATATGTATATATATACAAAACTGCATGTAAAATAGATAGCCAGTGGGAATTTGCTGTATGATGCAGGAAGCTCAATCCAGTGGTCTGTGACAGCTAGAGGGCTGGGATAGTGTGGGAGGGAGGTTCAAGACGGGACATATGTATACATATGGCTGATTCGTGTTGATGTATAGCAGAAACCAACACAACATTGTAAAGCAATTATCCTCCAATTAACACTAAATAAAATAAAAACCACAAAGTTCCCACAGTCCAGGAGCTATTTTTGATTAATCTTCCCAGAAAAAGCTCCCATCCAAATAATTGGCTATGTTTTTAGTGAATACCATGCCATTCAAAATTTCTTTTAAAAGTATATCACTTTTACTAAGGAGGAAATGAAAATTGCCCTTGTCAGAACACATCATCATTTTTCATTTCTCCCAGCCCCCTTACTGGGCTTCTTCTTTATGTTCAAACACATCTGGCCTATCTTTGGGATGGGAATGAAAACTGACCTTTTCCAGTCCTGTGGCCACTGCTGAGTTTTCCAAATTTGCTGGCATATTGAGGGCAGTAACTTTCACAGCATCATCTTTTAGGATTTGAAATAGCTCAACTGGAATTCCATCACCTCCATTAGCTTTGTTTGTAATGATGCTTCCTGAGGTCCACTTGACTTCACATTCCAGAATGTCTGGCTCTAGGTGAGTGATCACACCATTATGGTTATCTGGGTCATGAAGGTCTTTTTTTTTTTTTTTGTATAGTTCTTCTGTGTATTCGTGCCACCTTGTCTTAATATCTTCTGCTTCTATTAGGTCCATAGCATTTCCGTCCTTCATTAAGCCCATCTTTGCATGAAAATTTCCCTTGGTATCTCTAATTTTCTTGAAGAGATCTCTAGTCTTTCCCATTCAATTGCTTTCCTCTATTTCTTTGCATTGATCACTGAGGAAGGCTTTCTTATCTCTCCTTGCTATTCTTTGGAACCCTGTATTCAACTGGGCATATCTTTCCATTTCTCCTTTGCCTTTAGCTTCTCTTCTTTTCTTACCTATTTCTAAGGCCTCCTCAGACAACCATTTTGCCTTTTTTGCATTTATTTTACTTGGGGATGGTCTTGTTCACTGCCTGATAACTGTATGATCATTGTTCATACAATGTCATGAACCTCCAGCCATAATTCTTCAGGCACTTTATCAGATCTAATCCTTTGAATCTATTTGTCACTTCCACTGTATAATCATAAGAGATTTGATTTAGGCCATACCTGAATGGTCTAGTGGTATTCCCTACTTTCTTCAATTTAAGTCTGAATTTGGCAATAAGGAGTTCATGATCTGAGCCACAGTCACTTCACAGTCTTGTTTTGGCTGACTGCACAGAGCTTCTCCATCTTTGGCTGCAAAGAATATAATCAGTCTGATTTCAGTGTTGACCATCTGGTGATGTCCATATGTAGACTCTTCTTTTGTGTTGGAAGACGGTGTTTGCTATGACCAGAGCGTTCTCTTGGCAAAACGTTGTTAGCCTTTGCCCTCCTTTGTTTTGTACTCCAAGGTCAACTTTGCCTGTTACTCCAGATATCTCTTGACTTCCTCTTTTGCACTGCAGTCCCCTATAATGAAAAGGACATCTTTTTTTCATTGTTAGTTCTAGAAGGTCTTGTAGGTCTTCATAGAACCATTCAACTTCAGCTTCTTCAGCATTACTGGTTTGGATATAGATTTGGATTACCATGATATTGAATAGTTTACCTTGGAAACAAACAGAGATCATTCTATTGTTTTTTGAGACTGCATCCAAGTACTGCATTTTGGACTCATTTCTTGACTATGATGGCTGTTCCATTTCTTCTAAGGGCTTCTTGCCTACAGTAGTAGATAAAATGGTCATCTGAGTTAAATTTGCCCATCCCCATCCATTTTAGTACACTGATTCCTAAAATGCTGATGTTCACTCTTGCCATCTCTTGTTTGACCACTTCTAATTGTCTTGATTAATGGACCTAACATCCCAGGTTCTATGCAATATTGCTCTTTACAGAATCAGACTTTACTTTGGCCACCAGCCACATCCACAACTGCATGTTGTTTTTGCTTTGGCTCCATCTCTTTTGTTCTTTTTAGATTTACTTCTGCACTGATTTCCAGTAGCATATTGGGCACCTACTGACTGGGGGGAGTTCATCTTTCAGTGTCCTATTTTTTGCCTTTACATACTGTTCATGTCAAAGAATGTTCAAACTATTGCATTCCTCTCACATGTTAGCAAAGTAATGCTCAAAATTCTCCAAGCCAGGCTTCAACAGTACGTGGACCATGAACTTCCAGATGTTCAAGCTGGTTTTAGAAAAGGCAGAGGAACCAGAGATCAAGTTGCCAATATCTGTTGGATCATCAGAAAAAGTAAGAGAGTCACAGGAAAATATCTACTTCAGCTTTATTGACTACACCACCTTTGACTGTGTGGATCACAACAAACTGTGGAATATTCTTCAAGAGATGGGAATACCAGACCACATCACCTGCCTCCTGAGAAATCTGTATGCAGGTCAAGAAGTAATAGTTAGAACTGGACATGGAACAACAGACTGGTTCCAAATTGGGAAAGGAGTATATCAAGGCTGTACATTGTCACCCTGTTTAGTTAACTCATATGCAGTGTACATCATGAAAAATGCTGGGCTAAAAGAAGCACAAGCTGGAGTCAAGATTGCCAGGAGAAATATCAATCACCTCAGATATGCAGATGACACCACCCTTATGGCAGAAAGTGAAGAAGAACTAAAGAGCCTCTTGATGAAAGTGAAAGAGGAGAGTGAAAAAGTTGGCTTAAAGCTCAACATTCAGAAAACTAAGATCATGGTACCTGGTCCCATCACTTCATGGCAAATAAAAGGGAGGAACAGTGGAAACAGTGACAGACTTTATTTTGGGGGGCTCCAAAATCACTGCAGATAGTGACTGTAACCATGAAATTGAAAGACGCTTGCTCCTTGGAAGAAAAGCTATGACCAACCTAGACAGTATATTAATAAGGAGAGACATCACTTTGGCAACAAAGATCCATCTAGTCAAAGCTATGGTTTTTCCAGTAGTCATGTGTGCATGTGAGAGTTAGACTATAAAAGAAAGCTGAGCACCAAAGAATAGATGCTTTTGAACTGTGGTGTTGGAGAGAACACATGAGAGTCCCTTGGACTGCAAGGAGATCCAGTCAGTCAACCCTAAAGCAAATCAGTCCTGAATATTCATTGGAAGGACTGATGCTGAAGCTGAAACTCCAATACTTTGGCCACTTGATGCAAAGAACTGACTCATTTGAAAAGGCCATGATGCTGGGAAAGATTGAAGGTGGGAGGAGAAGGGGGCAACAAAGGATGAGATGGTTGAATGGCATCACTGACTGGATGGACATGACTTTGAGTAAGTTCTGGGAGTTGGTGATGGACAGGGAAGCCTGGCGTACTGCATTCCATGGGGTCGCAAAGAGTCAGACATGACTGAGCTACTGAACTGAACTGAACATCTGGCCTATAGGACAGATTCTTATTTATACTATCGTTTGGTTTTCTCTGCACAGTTTGCACTAGGTACGCTCCTTGAGGATGGGGTTTGGTCTCATTATTTAGGATGTAATCATATAGTAGGAGTTCCATTATATCCATTAGTAATGAATGAGAGGCACAATAACTTCATAGGAAAAAATAATCCAACTTTGTCTTTTATTCACAGATTTCTCCCATGAAAGGGAATAATTTCCTTGAGTTTATTTAGATAAGTAGCTTTTTGTAATGAACATTCAAACACATGAAAGCAAGTTTTTAAGAGATAGTCCAAGGAATGATCCTGTCCTGTGAGTCTCTGAAACTGAGTTACTGTTTTCTGCAAGATTTTTTTTTTTTAATATATAGGATTCTTCATTATTTTCTTGGAAACAGTTACATTGTTTAGAAGTCCTCATGGTCAAATAATGGCCCAGCTGCACCAGAATTGACTTAAGGAGATTAGAAAAGAATACAGGTTCCAGAGTCATATCCCCCAGGGTTTTGGTTGCAGCAGGTTTGAGGTAAGGCTTGGAAATCTGTCACTTTAAAATAGTCTCTCAAGTGTTTCTGATGGGAAGCTGGATCATCCTGCCTCTTATTCTGGAATACGTGGTTAGAAACTCTCATGCTCCATCCTTCCATAAGCAAAAGGTATTAGTCCTGAATCAAGTCATTCCGCATATGTGATTTACACCAGGAGCCTGTTCATCTCAGACCTCCCCCAAAGATTGCATTTGGTTTGACTTTCTCATTGGTAGTAGCACCCAGCTATAGGGATGAACAAGATGGCTGAAAAACAAAATTTATATTTGGAAACCATATTTTAAAAAGTTCAAAAGAGAAAGCCAGCTCAATACAGACGAGAGATAAATTTTCCATAGCATAGTCTTATCAGGACTTCTCTGTCCTTTAACAAAACTTATTAGTGAATTCTTAATGGCAAACAACTCCAGATTTTCCAGCATTTTGGGAAGACGACTTTTAATCTCTCACATTCTACCAGAATGATCTGTGAAGTACAATCCTGTGTTAAAGACTCGGGCTACTCTGACAAGCCCTGAGCCCCAGGGAACAGCGCCACCTGCTGATTACCCGAGACATAGTTTACATGAAAAAGGGTGAGTTGAGTATTTGGAAGAGTTGCTGCTGCTAAGTCGCTTCAGTCGTGTCCGACTCTGTGCGACCCCATAGACGGCAGCCCACCAGGCTCCCCTGTCCCTGGGATTCTCCAGGCAAGAACACTGGAGTGGGTTGCCATTTCCTTCTCTAATGTATGAAAGTGAAAAGTGAAAGTGAAGTCTCTCAGTCGTGTCCGACTCCTAGCGACCCCATGGACTGCAGCCTACCAGGCTCCTCCATCCATGGGATTTTCCAGGCAAGAGTACTGGAGTGGGGTGCCATGAGTGGTGCATGTTAATTATGTATTCCCTGGCATTCTTACCACTGCTGCGCTAACACCCTACTTCCAAGCACCAGGTGTCCTTTCAGCTCATTGTCTGAAATGAGCCAGTATTAATTGGTGGGGGTTTTTGTGACTTAATGATGGACACCTCTCTTTGAGGGCCTTTGCTTTTACTAATGTTTATTTCAACAGATTTTTAAGCCTTATATAGACAGCTCTGCCTGTAGATGCTCAATTCATGATCCGGGGAAGCTCAGCACAAGAATGAGAGCTAAGAGGGAACCAAGGATAAGCATGGCCGCTTGGCCCACAGAAGCTTCCATGGTTTATGGAGAAGGTCCTGGGAGTCTGGCTACAAGGGGCTATGGGGAATTTAATTTCCTAAACAGTTTTTCTTTAGGACCCAACAATAGCAGTCTACAGTTAGTGCTGCAATACTTTGGAGTTACCATATTGCCATTTCTTGTCTGACAGGACAGAACAGGCCCCAGGGAAGCCTCCTTTTGGCTAAGATAAGCCCTTTAAGAACTGAGGTGCTATTTTTCCCATTGGCAGTTTATTTATGTGTTTGTTTAAATGTTAGAGCCCATCCCTTATAATATCTTCCCCAGGATCAGGAAAGGTAAATGTTGAAAAGAAATAGTGTGTGTGTGTGTGTGTGTGTGTGTCCTAACTAGGCCTTTGAAAGATAAACATTTGATGTAGGGAAATGTTGAAAGTAAGAAAGTCATAAGCAGGTTTCATTAGATTTTTCTAAAAATATTTGGCTTTCAAAATCAAACCCACTTAAAGTTTTCCTCCTAGTATTTTCTTTTCTTAGCCATTTTGACATATTCTAGGGGCTTTCAGTGTGTCATAATAATGTTATTTTTGTACAGGTTTTAACAGTGAAAATAAAATCAGTGGACCCCACTGCCCTCCACACAGCTAAAAGTGCATTTCTCTGCCCAATTCTTCCCACACTCATGAAAAAATACCAAATTTAAAGTTCAGCACTTAAGCTCTTGTGAGGTCCTGTAATATTTGATCACCATGAAAAAAAAATCTCTAGCATATATTACAAATAAGAGCAGGGACAGTACAGATGGGACTAATTAGAATTTTCCAGTTTGGTTTTACCACTTGCAAAATAAAACCTTATTTTTAAACTGTGTTTGTTTTTCTATATTCAAAGAGTGTATAATTCAATTTTCACTGCTTCGGGACAGAAGCAGCATAAACACATTCACATGAAAACTCTTTTTCTAAATAGCACAATTTGGGGCTACTTAAGTCCAGGTGTTTCAACTTGAAACTTTTCTAGGTTAAGTAAATCAAATTTCATATTATTGCAACAATGATTATTCATAATAGCAAGATATGTTGAGAATACTGTTAGGCAATGTTTCTGGAACATTTTTGTGCAATAATTCATTTAATTTTTTTAACAACTTTGTCAATTAGGTACTATTATTCATTCAGTGAAGATATCGAGAGTTTAAGGACCTTGCCTAGGGGAGCATATGTCTAGTAAACGTGGAGCTGTATACATGATACAGGTATACAGGTTGGAAGTAGATCCTTCTGTATGTCCTGAGGATGCTTCCTTAAATTTTGCCTCTGAGGCAACTCACCTATATCATCCTAATCCTGGTCTCGAGATATCTAACAATTTCTCTATATCTATCTATCAATAATCTGTCTATTGATCCATATGGGCAGATACATATATACATATATATATATATATGTGTGTGTGTGTGTGTGTTTAGATAGAGAATGAATGAATGAATATGGAGAGGGAGAATAATATGAAAAAT
>NW_011494635.1:11428500-11444386 GCF_000754665.1 Bison bison bison
CTCGAGATATCTAACAATTTCTCTATATCTATCTATCAATAATCTGTCTATTGATCCATATGGGCAGATACATATATACATATATATATATATATGTGTGTGTGTGTGTGTGTTTAGATAGAGAATGAATGAATGAATATGGAGAGGGAGAATAATATGAAAAATATTAAATATATCAATGATTTTGATGCCTTTAACTTTTCCAGAAGCATTGGTATTCTAAAAAAAGAATGATTATTAACACACAAAAAAGTGAAAGTGTTAGTTGCTCAGTCAAGTCTGACTCTTCGCAACCCCTGGACTGTAGCCCTCAAGGCTCCTCTGTTCATGGAATTCTCTAGACAAGAATACTGGAGTGGATTGTCATTTCCTCCTTCAAGGGATCTTTCTGACCCAGGGATCAAACCCAGGTCTCCTGCAGGTTCTTTACCAACTGAGCCACCAGAGAAGACATTAACAGACGGATCTCTATTTGTAGAACAAGAAAGTGAATGACAATATCTTTTTCTCCAACATTTATATACTTTCAGGTATGTGTCAAATTGAATCTTAGAGTAAACATCTGTATACTTATCACCTAGATAATACCAGTATCATTTTGTATATTTATTTCTCATGTATCTATACATTTGTCTATCTCTCTATTGTTCTATTAATCCGTATTATTTGTTTGTGCATTGCAAAATAAATTGCTTTATGCAGACATCAAGATGTGTGTGCATGCTTAGTCGCTTCAGTTGTGGTTCAACTCTTCCATCCTATGGACTGTAGCCCACCAGATTCTTCTGTCCATGGGATTCTCCAGACAAGAATACTGGAGTGGGTTCCCACTCCCTCCTCCAGGGGATCTTCCTGACCCAGGGATCAAACCTGTGTCTCTGTTTCCTGCATTTCAGGCAGATTGTTTACTGCTCAGCCACTGGGGAAGCCCATACATCAAGATATATTGCCATAAACACTCTAGCAAGCATATAATTAACTAGATTTCAACATTTGTTTTGAGATAAAACTTACATGCAGTGCAATGAAATCATAAATTTATGTTCTTACTTAATTTTGGTAAATGCAAACAACCATGTAATTTGAGCCTCTGTCCAGATAAACTTTACCACCATCCTGGGAAGTTCTCTAAGATAATCATTTTTCTGATTTCTTTCCACCATAGATTATTTCTAGAATATCATATAAATGATATTCAGCATATGATTTTTTCATTCAACATACAATTTTTGAGATTCAGACAATATCATATATTTTAAGCAGAGGTTCTTCCAACTCCACCAGGGACGGGACTCCTGGCCTGTTAGGGAAGCTCACGTTTCCTCCCCTCTCCTCTCTTTCCTCTTCGTCCCACCTTCTGCTCAGTATCTGCTTTGTTTTTACTAATAAATTTCCTTTGTTTTAAAGTTCTGACTGTTGTTATTGCTCTTATTTTGAATTCCTGTAGGACTTATATAGCATCAGAATGCTTACATATAAGAACAGTATTTCATCTTATATCATTTAAATAGTATTATTAGTTTTCTTTTTTGGCATTTAGCATATAGAAAGAAAACATGGAAAATGACTGGAAAGGAAAATTTCCTGAGAGAAAGGATCCATGTGATAAACTGTGACCTGATGATGTGACCTCATTGAGGCTGGGAGCACTAGGGGTCTGATGATGATCTGGTTTCCTCATGAGCAGAGCGGCAGCATGCACCCACCCAAACCAGATAAGCTATCATTTGTCTCTGGCCAGAACTGGCCAAGATCTTGGGTAAGATGATGGATGCTGCCAAGCTCCTATGCAAAGATACGAACTATGGCTAGGTGTCATTCCTCCTTGCTAAGAAATGGCATATGTTAGGGATGGCCCGGGGAAGTGGATGACTATGAGCCTAGCACTGTAAAATTCAACGGCTGCCCACAACAGTAAGTGATTACCTCTGACATCTTACACCAGCCAATGTCTTCACAATGCTCTAACCCTCAATGGCCCAATGCCTCCTGTTATATTGTGTCATATCAGGAAAATCAAGTCTCTCCAGATTGAACAGGGGAAATCTGATATAAGTAACTATTGAGAAACTTAACTTGTAATCTCAAGAAGTGAAAATAAAAAGGATCAGCAAGAATATTTCTGGAGCTTAAACCTGATCTTTTCTTGAGCATCTTGTTTCTTTAATTATCACAAATCCAAGATTATGTTTTTGAAAAATGAATTAGGGGCATATTTTAAGTGATACATATGCAGATATGTGTGTGTATTTTCATTTTTTTTCTCCTTGTAATGTGTTGGCATGAAATCAAAGATTATTATAAGAATGTCTTTCATTTAGGGTAAGAGCAGGTATCCTTATTTTCTTTCTTGATCTCCTCTGATCAGATTAGAGTGGGTTTTACTGGAGTGAAATCATAGCTTTATTAGTCATATCCTAATGCCAGAATGGCCATACCCCTGTGAGTGACTACAGTGAATGGAGATTATGCTTAAAGCATAAACCTCAGACTTGTGAGTATTTTATTCTCCATGTTGTAAAAAATATATCAGAAAGGAAAGACTTAACTCACTGGAGTTATTTTGAGAAAATCAATTTCCATAAATACATTTAATTGCTCACTCATAAATTTATACTTCCCTTCCCCTCACTGCATAATTGGTTTCCTGCGTTCAGCTTAGCTCCGTGCTCCATGTTTTCATAAAAGTTTTATTCCTAGTATTTTTCTGGTCAAGCCATTCTTCAGCTAAAAAGACCTGGCAAATTTTCATTGCCTGAAGCAGAAAGTCAAAAATTTTTAGTGTAGCATTCAAAGCTTTTCAGAAGCTGGCCCCAAACTATTTTCTAACTTTACTTGCCCCTGGGCATCTTTGCCCAGTTTCCTCCCAGTTCCTTCCCAGTTCCTACAATTCTTGCATTCTTTTGTTGCTTGCCTATGTGCAAAGAAGTTTTCTGGTTCAACTTTCTACCATGACAGTTAGAAGAGTGTGTGTCTGTCCATCTATGTTACTGGTGCCTTCTATGTTAGAAGATAATCTATAATCTACTCACTGTTTTATAGGATTTTTTAAATTGTAGTAAAATATACATAACATGAAATTCACCATTTTAACTATTTTTAAGTGTACAGTTCAGTGTACTAAGTAAATCCACATAGTTATACAATTATTATCACTACTCATCTCCAGAATACTACATCATCCCAAACTGGAATTCTGTAACCATTAAACAAAGGATTGTTTTAGCTGTCAGGGATGTTTTGAGGTTTGATATGAATTTTAAAGTGGGTTTTTATATTTTTGCCCCCTCCCAAAGAAAAATGTTGAGCTTTTGGTAGCGATTAGATTGAATCTAATCTAATATGTTCCAGTGTTCTTGCCTGGAGAATCCCAGGGACGGGGGAGCCTGGCAGGCTGCCGTCTATGGGGTCACACAGAGTCGGACACGACTGAAGTGACTTACCAGTAGCAGAAGCAGATTGAATCTGCAGATTTCTTTGTATAGTGTGTATGCGTGCATGCTCAGTAGCGTCCAATTCTTTGTGACCCCATGGACTGTAGCCTGCTAGGCTCTTCTGTTAAGGAAATTTTCCTGGTAAGGACAATGGAGTGGGTTGCCATTTCCTCTGCCAGGGGATCTTCCCAACCCAGGGACTCAACCTGCATCTCCTATGTTCTCCACATTGGCAGGCAGATTCATCACTTCTGCGTCACTTGGAAAGACCTGCTTTGTATACATCCTAATAATATTAACCTTCCAATCGATGAACAGCATGTCTTTCCATTCATTTATTTATGTCCTTTTTTAACTATTCAGCAATGTTTTGTAGTTTTGTGTTTCACTTTCTTGGTAAGTAAATTCCCAAGTATTTTATTCTTTTGACACTTTTGTTAATTAATTATCTTCTTAATTTTCTTTTCAGATTGTTTATTACTAGTGTATAAAAATGCGGGGTACTTGGCGCTCCGCGGCAAGGAGAAGGCGAAAAAGTTTGTTTTGCCGGCAAGAAGGGCCTCGGTGCGCGGACGCTTTAAAAAAAAAAAAAAAATGCAATTGACTTGCTTACCGGTTTTGTATCCGTCTACATTGTTTAATCTGCATATGAATTCTGATTATTCTTTCCGCTGGGATCTTTAAGGTTTTCCACATATAAGATCATGTCATCTTGGAATACAAATCATTTTTCTTCTTCTTTTCCAATTTAGATGTCTTTTATTTGTTTTTCTTGTCTAACTTTTCTGGCTGGTACTTCCAGTATAATGTTAACTAAAAGTGGTAAAAGTGTGCTTTTTCTTACGTTAGAGGAAAATCTTTCAGGCCTTCAACATTGACTGTGATTTTGCTGTGAGTTTTCATGTGTGCCCTGTGTTATATAATAATATAATATTATATTGTAATAATATAATTTGAAGTAGTTTCTATTCTGGTTTGTTGAGCTTTTTTTTTTTTTTTTTTTTTAACATGAAAGTGCTATATTTCATCAATTGGTTATTCTGTATACATTATGTTTTTTTTTTTCCTTCATTATGTTAATGTGGTATATTCTAGTGTTTTATTTGTATTTTGAATCATTTTACATTGCAGAGATGGGAATACCAGACCACCTGACCTGCCTCTTGAGAAACCTGTATGCAGGTAAGGAAGCAACAGTTAGAACTGGACATGGAACAACAGACTGGTTCCAAATAGGAAAAGGAGTTCGTCAAGGCTGTATATTGTCACCCTGCTTATTTAACTTATATGCAGAGTACATCATGAGAAATTCTGGGCTGGATGAAACACAAGCTGAAATCAAGATTGCCAGGGGAAATATCAATAACCTCAGATATGCAGATGACACCACCCTGATGGCAGAAAATGAAGAACTAACTAAAGAGCCTCTTGATTAAAGTGAAAGAGGAGAGTGAAAAAGTTGGCTTAAAGCTCAACATTCAGAAAACTAAGATCATGGCATCTGGTCCCATCACTTTATGGTGAATAGATGGGGAAAGAGTGAAAACAGTGGATGACTATTTTTCTGGGCTCCAAAATCACTGCAGATGGTGACTGCAGCCATGAAATTAAAAGACACTTACTCCTTGGATGGAAAGTTATGACCAACCTAGACAGCATATTAAAAAGCACAGACATTACTTTGTCAACAAAGGTCTGTCTAGTCAATGCTATGGTTTTTCGAGTAGTCATGTATGGATGTAAGAGTTGGACTAGAAAGATGGCTGAGTGCCAAAGAACTGATGCTTTTGAACTGTGGTGTTGGAGAAGACTCTTAAGAGTCCCTTGGACTGTGAGGAGATGCAACCAGTCCATCCTAAAAGAGATCAGTCCTGGGTGTTCTTTGGAAGGACTGATGTTGAAGCTGAAACTCCAATACTTTGGCCTCCTGATGTGAAGAGCTGACTCATTTGAAAAGATCCTGGTGTTGGGAAAGATTGAGGGCAAGAGAAGAAGGGGACGACAGAGGATGAGATGGTTGGATGGCATCACTGACTCAATGGACATGGGTTTGGGTGGACTCCGGGAGTTGGTGATGGACAGGGAGGCCTGGTGCGCTGTGGTTCATGGGGTTGCAGAGAGTCAGACATGACTGAGCGACTGAACTGAACTGAACTGAAAATTGCAGAAGTAAATTCCACATGGTCATCTTAATATGGTGATGAATTCAGTGTTCTAGTATTTTGTTGAGGGTTTTTACTTCATTTTTTATAATATTGTTTTTCTTTCCATATAGGGTCTTTATGTGACTTTGATATCATAGTAATTCTGGTCTCATAGAATGAATTAGGAAGTCTTCCCTCCTGTTTGACTTCTTGCAAGAGTTTAAGGAAGATTAGTGTTAGTTCTTTACAGAAATGTAAATAAAATAAAATTAAAAAAAAAAAGAAATGTTTGGTAGTATTCACCACTGAAGTCATCATTTCTAGGGTTTTTCTTTGTCGAGAGGTTGTTGATTACTGAGTCAACCTCCTTACTACTTATGCCTCTATTCAGATTTTCGATGTATTTGTTATTCAGTCTTGGCATGTTTCTATGACTTTGTCCGTTTCATCTATATTATCCAAGTCATTGGCATACAATTTTGCACAGTATTCTCTTTTCAGCTCTGTTTAGTTCAGTCACTCAGTCATGTCCGACTCTTTGTGACTCTATGAATCACAGCACACCAGGCCTCCCTGTCCGTCACCAACTCCCGGAGTTCACCCAAACTCATGTGCATTGAGTCAGTGATACCATCCAGCCATCTCATCCTCTGTCCCCTTCTCCTTCTGCCCCCAATCCCTCCCAGCATTAGGGTCTTTCCCAATGAGTCAACTCTTCGCATGAGGTGGCCAGAGTATTGGAGTTTCAGCTTCAGCATCAGTCCTTCCAATGAACACCCAGGACTGATCTCCTTTAGGATGGACTGGTTGGATCTCCTTGCAGTCCAAGGGACTCTCAAGAGTCTTCTCCAACACCACAGTTCAAAAGCATCAATTCTTCAGCGCTCAGCCTTCTTCACAGTCCAACTCTCACATCCATACATGACCACTGGAAAAACCATAGCCTTAACTATACAGACCTTTGTTGGCAAAGTAATATCTCTGCTTTTCAATATGCTATCTAGGTTGGTCATAACTTTCCTTCCAAGTAGTGTCTTTTAATTTCATGGCTGCAGTCACCATCTGCAGTGATTTTGGGGCCCCCCAAAAATAAAGTCTGACACTGTTTCCACTGTTTCCCCATCTATTTGCCATGAAGTGATGGGACCAGATGCCATGATCTTCATTTTCTGAATGTTGAGCTTTAAGCCAACTTTTTCACTCTCCTCTTTCACTTTCATCAAGAGGCTTTTTAGTTCCTCTTCACTTTTACTCCTTTTCAATTTTTGTAGCTTTGGTAGGGCATGCATGCATGTTAAGTCACTTCAGTCATGTTTTACTCTTTGTGACCCTATGGACTGTAGCCCACCAGGCTTCTCTGTCCATGGGATTCTCCAGGCAAAAATACTGAAGTGAGTTGCCATGCCCTCTTCCAGAGGATCTTCTCAACCCAGGGATCGAGCCCATGTCTCTTATGTCTCATGCATTGGCAGGCAGGTTCTTTACCACTAGCACCACCTTGGAGGCTCAGCTTTGTTAGTACTACATATTTATGATTTTAGTAGTTTAAGAGAGAACATGACATCTTCTAAAAATATTTGACAAGGTAAGATATTTTAAAAAGATAAGAAAATGAAAAAAGAGAATAAAAAACAGTTTATCCTGAGGATTTGTCTGAGCTCAGGCGAATTTATCACGTGCATCCCCAAAGTCTACGTTCAGGTACATGTAGCAAATAATATACCTTTGAACCCAACAAATGAGGTGGGTCAAAGGCCAAAGCTATTCATGATCAGTGTGTCACTATCATCTGCTTTTGTCACTGAAATACTATGACCTGAAGTGATGTTTCTTTTTTTTTTTTTTTTTTCCATTTAATGCTGTTTTCTCTAAGTATTTTGGAGCCAAAGCAAATGACTGAGATAATCCACATATAACCTAGGCTGGTTCACTGGTTATTCCTGAAAGAGCAAAAAATGAAGGGGACTTCAGTTAATTTTTTGTAATTCTTTCTCCATAATATTCCCATTTCTGTCTTGTGTTTGTACTTCACAGAAAACTTAGAAGGCATTAGTGAAATTCCCAATAAATACCCAGTATTTTTCAAAATCAGAAGTTTCACAACTTGACACTCCAGGAAGTCTGATTTTTATTACTTGTTTATTCTTTTTTTTTCCCCCTTTTGCATGAAACAAGGCTGTCTTTTGCCAAATTTAAATAAAAGTTGCCCCTCATAGATTATCAGTTTGACACTGAATTCAGAAGCCAGGAAGGCTTGGATGTATGCATTTTAAGTGCTACAGAATGTATCTATTTTTTTTTTTAATGGATGTTTCATAGTATTCAAAGCCAGGTATATAAAACAACTTGCCACACATTTCCTCAAGTGAAAACTTACAGATCACACTTAGTGAAATTAACAATTATGCTTTATTATTATTATCTTTTTAATGAGGAATGTGCTTTAATTGTCCAATTTACTGGAATTTTTCCCAGGAAAACTTCCTATCAGCTTCTCTCAACAGAGAACACTTTAAAAAAAAAAAACAAAGAGTGTCTCAGTTACTCCTTTCTATCCCTCGCTCTATTTCTCTCTCCCTAGCTCTTTCGGGTGGTACATGGTTTGAGGAATCATTTACACTAATTATTTTTAGTTTTTTCCTCACATAAAATCTGAAGAAAACTTTCTATTTATAAGAAGCATATTACTTAAAAATATTTCCAAGCTTCTTAGCAGAGGTCAGTACACATATTAGCTGGGGGCAAAAGGAATATTCAAGCCCAGGCATCCCTTCTGAATTCACAGCTGGGATTTATGCAACTCAGTGCTGTCAGTCCCATCTCCTTGGTTACCCTTCACCTTGCTCATAATATCCAGACGGCATGTCAGGACTCATCTCATCTCCACGTATCAATAAATGTTTGTGAAGGATCAGCTGTTCCCATGGTACCTGGGCTTGGGGATTTGTGTCAGAATGAATGGTGTTTCCCAGACCCTGGGTTCCCAGCAACTGCTCATATACAATCTTGATTCTCTCCACCTACTGAATCTTTCTAGGATTTCATGGTGCTGCTCTGACATTTTCACACTCTGGATCCTAACTTTCTATTACAAGCTTCAGAGATTAAGGAATTCCTCCCCTGAGACCTGCTTGAACTCTTGTTAAGGCCATTTGTTATCTACTCTTTACCTGCTTTAGGGCAATTTTCAAAGGAGCACTCTGTTCAGTTCAGTTCAGTTCAATTGCTCAGTCATTTCTGACTCTGCGATCCCATGGACTGCAGCACGCCAAGCTTCCCTGTCTATCACCAACTCCCAGAGCTTACTCAAACTCATGTCCATTGAGTCAGTGATACCATCCAAGCATCTCATCCTCTGTTATCCCCTTCTCCTGCCTTCAATCTTTCCCAGCATCAGGGTCTTTTCCAGTGAGTGAGTTCTTCACATCAGGTGGCCAAAGTATTGGAGTTTCAGCTTCAACATCAGTCCTTTCAGTGAATATTCAGGACTGATTTCCTTTAGGATGGACTGGTTAGATCTCCTTGCAGTCCAAGGGACTCTCAAGAGTCTTCTCCAATACCACAGTTCAAAAGCATCAAATCTTTGGCACTCAGCTTTCTTTATAGTCCAAGTCTCACATCGATACATGACTACTGGAAAAACCATAGCTTTGACTAGACAGACTTTTGTTGGTAAAGTAATGTCTCTGCTTTTTAATATGCTGTCTAGATTGGTCATGACTTTTCTTCCAAGGAGCAAGCATCTTTCAATTTCATGGTTGCAGTCACCAGCTGCAGTGATTTTGGAGTCCAAAAAAGGGAGCACTAGTTATCACTTTTCTTCATCCATATGATAAAGCTTTCAGAATTGGGGTATTTCCATTGGAGAAAAGGCAGAATTTTATCTTGGTGGAAAATACATCCTTGTATGTTTTTCATTATATTTTCTTAGCTATGTGTTTAATATCAGGTAAAAAACAAACTGGATGGCCATGGCACTCATATAACAAGAAATATAGTGTAGAAATTAAAAAAAAATGATGGTAAGTTAAGTGACACTTAAATAATAAAATATTTGAAGCAGATGCTTTATCAGAAAATGTAAAATGCCTTTCTTGAATCATGAATAAATAAGATAGCATTACTCAAATAACAAATAGTGAGCTCCTCAACTTTGAAACATATGTATCTTATGTGATTGCTCTCTGGTTTAAGTCTGAAATGTGAGTTTGAAAAAGAAGAGGAAACAAAGGAAAAAGCTTGGGGAAAATGTAAAGCCCAGTTTTAACAGAATTAGCTTTGAAACTGCTAATAATATCGGTACCTCATTGCTACTCTTGGTAGGATCCCTAAATTTACGTAAAAGGAAAAAAAATTAAAGAAAAAAAATTTGAGATGCCAGTTAAATTTAAAATTCAGGTAAATAAAGATTATTTTTTAGCATAAATATGCCCCAAATATGTCAAGGAGCCTACTTAGATTACAAAGCACAGTTTATCTGAAATTCAAATTTAACTGGGTATCTTGTATTTTAAACATCAGTCTTAACCATTAGAGCTTTCAAATAAGTCATGGGTAGGTGGAGACCCAACTGACTGTAATTTTTATACACTAAATTCTCTATGAAATTCTGATAAGTCAGGTTTAGAAATTGCTGGATTATCATTGCAAGACAGAATGTGCAGAAACACATACAAATGTAACAGAGACAATGGTGGTCCCTAATTCTGTGTGTCTAATAGATTTATATCACAAATGGAGAAAAAATACTATCTGAAGTAAGCAAAGAAGTCAAAGGACATCTAACGTTGCCATTGGAGATCCTGGTGCAAGTGAAAAAAACACTCATACATTTTTACAGTCTGATTGATGAACAGATATAATAATAACCATCATGATAATCATTATTGCTTGACTGGCTGGATAGCTTGAATTTTTGTTATCAAATACAGATTTATTGTTACTGGATTTACCTTTTACAATTGATAGTGAAGTCCAAGTTAAAAGTAAAACCCAAAATAGCATATGTGATCTACTAGCTTTTAAGAAGAAAAATTCAACAAAATACACAAGGATAAATCTGAGCTGAATATAAAATAATTCATTCACTATATATGAGTATATTAAGTGCCTGGTATGAGGCAGTGCTGGTGGAAAAACAATAAAGAAGATAGAGCCCCAGCTCTCCAGGTACTTAAATTAATGGTGGAGAATCCCAACAGTTTCCAGCAGGACTTTCAGTTTCTTATGATTCAGTTCAGTTCAATTCAGTCACTCAGTCGTGTCTGACTCTTTGCGACCTCATGGATTGCAGTATGCCAGGCTTCCCTATCCATCACCAACTCCTAGAGCTTACTCAAACTCACAATCCATTGAATCAGTGATGCCATCCAACCATCTCATCCTCTGTTGCCCCCTTCTCTTCCCACCTTCAATCTTTCTCAGCATCAGGGTCTTTTCCAATGAGTCAGTTCTTTGCATCAGGTGGCCAAAATATTGGAGTTTCAGCTTCAGCATCAGTCCTTTCAATGAATATTCAGGACTGATTTAATTTAGGTGGACTGGTAGTATCTCCTTGCAGTCTAGGAGACTCTCAAGAATCTTCTCCAGCACCACAATTCAAAAACGTCAACTCTTCTGTGCTCAGCTTTCTTTATAGTCCAACTCTCACATCCAAACATTGTACTCATTGGGTTTATTTAATTAAGAACTAGTTATGCGAGAGACAGCAAAAGAGACACAGATGTATAGAACAGTCTTTTCGACTCTGTGGGAGAGAGAGAGGGCTGGACGATTTGGGAGAATGGCATTGAAACATGTATAATACCATATAAGAAACGAATCGCCAGTCCAGGTTCGATGCAGGATACAGAATGCTTGGGGCTAGTGGACTGGGATGACCCAGAGGGGTGGTATGGGGAGGGAGGTGGGAGGGGGGTTCAGGATGGGGAACACGTGTACACCGGTGGTGGATTCATGTTGATGTATGGCAAAACCAATACAATATTGTAAAGTAAAATAAATAAATAAAAAGAACTAGTTATGGCTCTTAGCACTACATGATACATTTCTAATGGTCATTGTCACACAAACTCTTTTTTGGATTCTTTTTTTTCTTTTTGTGTTAAGAGTGTCTATTGTAACTGCCTGGACACAAGAGGACTGTGATATATGATGTGAAATTATGCCTATCAGACAGATAGGGGAACATCAGTCTCCTTAGTATAGAAAATTCAACTCAGTTACAACTATTTAATGAAATCTATTCTCACTACAGGCTTCTCTGGTTAGCTCAGCTGGTGAAGAATCTTCCTGCAATGCAGGAGACTTTGGTTCTGTAAACAGCTACGTGCTTTGAGCTCTCCGCTTCTGAATGACAATAACCCTTCCCACTGGATTATCTGCTTTTCTCTTCCAAAAATGTCTTCATCATGTTTAAGTCTGCTGCTGCTGCTGCTGTGTCGCTTTAGTCATGTCCGATTCTGTGTGACCCCATAGACTGCAGCCCACCAGGCTGCCCCGTCCCTGGGATTCTCCAGGCAAGAACACTGGAGTGGGTTGCCATTTCCTCCTCCAATGCATGAAAGTGAAAAGTGAAAATGAAGTCACTCAGCCATGTCCAACTCTAGAGACCCCATGGACTGCAGCCTACCAGGCTCCTCCATCCATGGGATTTTCTAGGCAAAAGTGCTGGAGTGGGGTGCCATTGCCTTCTCCGGTTTAAGTCTGGTAGTCCATAAATATTTGGGGGAAGGGCATAGTCCAAGCACTATGTCATGGACTCATTTAGAGTTTCCTACAGTGCCTCCAGAAATATCTGTAAGTATTTTATCACCTGGTTTTTTAACCTGGCAGTCACTTTGAAGATCTCAACATTGAAGTAAGCATATTGACAGCAAGTGCCATTCGCAGCACTGAGGGTGTGTCCTGAGAAACAGGCAAATCAAAAGTAAAACCTCAATATGCCAGGATGAGTGAGTATTTAAGGATAATTATCCTTTCTGGTTGACTGGAAAATGTCTTTCTGAAAACTAAATCTACTACAATATGAAAGTTGCTGTGCTTAGTGAAGACTAACACAGAGCATCTGCTCTCAAGGATCAGAAAAGCCAGGTGGGGAATTAAGGCAAATGTATATAAAATTTTAGTTAATAGGAAAATTAATTAGGCTGCAGGGACAGTTATTTCTTGTTCTCAAAAAAGGACTTTTAAAGGCTAGTTTCTCATTTTCTAGACTAGCTTATTTTCCTGCCCTAGTAAATACAAGATGGCACATGGAGTTGGGTCACTTTTTATAGTTTGTTTTGTGGATAATGAGATAAATAATAGTAAGAATAAAAATATAATAGCAGCCATTTATGATGTCTTAATGCTAGATAGTAAAGAATCTACCTGCAACACAGGAGACCTCGGTTTGATCCTTGTCAGGAAGATCCCTGGAGAAGGAAATAGCAACCCACTGCAGTATTCTTGCCTGGAAAATTCCATGGACAGAGGGGCCTGGTGGGCTGTAGTCCATGGGGTCGCAAAGAGTTGGACACAACTGAGTGACTAACACTAACTAACTAATACTTTCCAGATACCCTTACAAGAACTTTTTGCAATTTAACTACTTAATCTTTCCAACAACCCTATGGGCTAAGAACTATGACTCCCACCCATCATAGGCAATAATGAAGGTTAAGTAACTTGCCCAAGCTACACAGTGATAAGGTAACTGAGAGATACTGGCTCCAGATCCCATGTGAACAATGACTCCATTCTGCCTTCTTCGCTTCTGCATAGCAAGTCTTATCATGCTTTCTAAAAACTTACATTCCAGAAAATATTTCCTCTTATTTATGTTACAGAAATGAATGGAAAAACATCTGGTTAGTGCATGGCTTTTGCAAGAGACACTGTGTTTCCAGATAACTGAATTTTATGTGAGTGAGGAAAAAGAGTACCTCATCAAGGTCAGTTTGTAAGAGGTGGAAGTGAAAGCAAACACACATTAAGTTCCCCTGATAGTCCATGATGAACAGAAGAGGTGATCTGGACACCAGAACAAACTATAGTTCCATGGAGAAATACTCTGATTTACTAGGTAGGTAAGAGCTGTTTCTATGCAAGGACTCGAGGTGATTTCTGTGGAGGAATAATTCAATTAACAACAAGCAGGGGAAGCAGCGAGCTGTCTCAGGCTTGGTAACATCTGTTAAAACTGCACCGGCTTCAAAGATCTCCTGGTTCCTATTCCCCAGAGAAAATCAGTCAGCAGGAAATGAGGCAAGTGCATAATGAATGACTTTATGGAAAAGATGGTTTTTAACTTCTCCTTTGGTTTAATTCCTGTCAATATTATATATTCCCCTGTTATTCCTCATACCTTACAAGATGGCAACTTGTAAATAGGAAGATGGGAAAGAAGAAAGGGTCCTGTGCTTGGAAAGTGTTCTTAGGGAACATGGGAATGCTTTAGGGCTACTGGTCAACTGAGTGACATCAGTGCATCTGGCCAGTTATTCCTCGCTCTGATTCAGTGGGCCACATGTGGACATAAAGTTTGCCTATCTGCCAGAACAATACAAAGACTCACCACCTCACATCTCTGGTCTTTCTCTAAATCAGTGATTCTCGAACTTAAGAATGAATTAGGAACACCTGGAAGGCTTGCTAAATACACAAATTTCTGGACCTAATCTAAGTTTCTGACTCAGTGTGTCTTGTATGGTGCCTGAGAATTTGTATTTCTGCAAGTTACCAGGTGATGGTCATGCTGCTGGTCTGGAACTACATTTGAGAACAATTGCTCTCATTGGTTGTAACAGACATCCTCCATAATTATTATTCTATTCTAGGGTCTCTCTCCCTTCACAATCATCCAATGCCCAAAATTTCCATAATTTCTTCCTATCAGTTCCAGTGATCAGAACTTACCTCTCACTGTCTTCTCTATCATAGACCCACCTCAGCCTCAGCATCTTTCTCCAACTTTGAAGAAAATTAAGTAATAATCAAAGGGTCCAAGAAAGAAGGCTGGGGCCTTCCTGAGCTAGTAGAATGGAGTAGGCATCTCCCTAAATGTCTCACTGCAGTGCAGATGGTACTTTAGATCTGTTTTTCTGGAGTTAGAGTAATGTGAGTGAAATGCAAACAGCTTTGTCTGTTAATATTTATGAGACTTTGGGTAAGTAACTAGCCTTTCTGTGCTTCCTCTGAGGAGTAATAGAACAGTGCTGGCACATAGAAAGCCACTTTCTATGTTGCTGCCACCAAAAAGACAGTTGCTGCCATCAGAAACTGCCAATTGCTGGCAGAAAGCCAGTTGCTGTCATCAGAGAATTTCTGGGAGCTGTTGTAGTTGTTGTTCAGTCACTCAGTCTTGTTTGACTCTTTGCGACCCCATGGACTGCAGCATGCCAGGCTTCACTGTCCTTCATCATCTCCTGGAATTTGCCCAAATCCATGACCATTGTGTTGTTGGAAGAGGGTTTTTGCTATGATCAGTGCATTCTCTTGGCAAAACTCTATTAGCCTTTGCCCTGCTTCATTCTGTACTCCAAGGTCAAATGTGCCTGTTATGCCAGGCATTTCTTGACTTCCTACTTTTGCATTCCAGTCCCCCATAGTGAAAAGGACATCTTTTGGGGGTGTTAGTTCTAGAAGGTCTTGTAGGTCTTCATAGAACCGCTCATCTTCAGCTTCTTCAGCATTCTTCAGCTTCTTCAGTCAGGGCATAGACTTGGATTACTATGATACTGAACGGTTTGCCATGGAAACTAACAGAGATCATTCTGTCGTTTTTGAGATTGCATCTAAGTACTGCATTTTGGACTCTTTTCTTGACTATGATGGCTACTCCATTTCTTCTAAGGGATTCTTGCCCACAGTAGTAGATATAATGGTCCTCTGATTTAAATTCACCCATTCCAGTCCATTTTAGTTTGTTGATTCCTAAAATGTCAACGTTCACTTTTGCCATTTCCTGTTTGACCACTTACAGTTTGCCTTGATTCATGCACCTAACATTCCAGGTTCCTATGCAATATTGCTCTTTACAGCATCAGACCTTGTTTCCATCACCAGTCACATCCATAGCTGGGTGTTGTTTTTGCTTTGGCTCAGTCTCTTCATTCTTTCTGGAGTTACTTCTCCACTGATTTCCAATAACATATTGGGCACCTACTGACCTGGCTTGTTCATCTTTCAGTGTCCTATCATTTTGCCTTTTCATACTGCTCATGGGATTCTCAAGGCAAGAATACTGAAGTGGTTTGCCATTCCTTTCTCCAGTGGACCACATTTTGTCAGAACTCTCCACCATGACCCATCTGTCTTGGGTGGCCC
>NW_011494635.1:11444652-11452060 GCF_000754665.1 Bison bison bison
CCCGTCCCTGGGATTCTCCAGGCAAGAACATGGGAGTGGGTTGCCATTTCTTTCTCCAATGCATGAAAGTGAAAAGTGAAAGTGAAGTTGCTCAGTCGTGTCCAACTCTTAGTGACCCCATGGACTGCAGCCCACCAGGCTCCTCCGTCCATGGGATTTTCCAGGCAAGAGTACTAGAGTGGGGTGCTCAGTAAATCTTTAATCCAGTTTTCTGTTGATGGATGGAGCTGTGTTCCCTCCACGCTGTTTACCTGGGGCCAAACTATGGTGGAGGTAATGAAGATAATGGTGACCTCCCTCAAAAGATCCCATGTATGTACTGCTACACTCAGTGCCCCCAACCCTGCAGCAGGCCACCACTGACTCACGTCTCAACTGGAGATTTCTGGACACCCACAGGCAAGTCTGGGACAGTCTCTGTGGGGTCACTTCTTCTTTCTCCTGAGTCCTGGTGCACAAGGTACTGCTGTGCCCACCAAGAGTCTATTTTCCAGTTCTGTGTAAGTTATGGCATCTCTATGGTGGGGTTAATAGTGACCTCCTCCAAGAGGGCTTATGCCATACCCAAGTCTGCTGCACCCAGAGCCCCTGTCCCTGCAGCAGACCAACACCAACCCATACCTCCACAGGAGATGCTCAAACACAGTTCTGTCTCAATATCTGTGGGGTCCCTGGGTCCTGGTGCACACAAGGTTTGTTTGAGCCCTCTGAGCATCTCTGGTGGAAATGGGGTTTGCTTCTATACACTAATTCACCTCTCCTACCATCTTGTTGGGGCTTCTCCTTTGTGCTTGGAAGTGAGCAAATTTCAAATTCTAAAAGATAATGCTGTGAAAATGCTGCAGCCAATATGCCAATAAATTTGGAAAACTCAGCAGTGGCCACAGGACTGGAAAAGGTCACTTTTCATTCCAATCCCAAAGAAAGGCAATGCCAAAGAATGCTCAAACTACCCCACAATTGCACTCATCTGACATGCTAGTAAACTAATGCTCAAAATTCTCCAAGCCAGGCTCAAACAATACGTGAACCATGAACTCCCAGATGTTCAAGCTGGTTTTAGAAAAGGCAGAGGAACCAGAGAACAAATTGCCAACATCCTCTGGATCATTGATAAAGAAAGAGAGTTCCAGAAAAACATCTATCTCTGCATTATGACTATGCCAAAGCCATAGTCATTTGACTATGCCAAAGCCTTTGACTGTGTAGATCATAATAAACTCTGGAAAACTCTTCAAGAGATAGGAATACCAGACCACCTGACCTGCCTCTTGAGAAACCTAATGCAGGTCAGGAAGCAACAGTGAAAACTGGACGTGGAACAACAGACTGGTTCCAAATAGGAAAAGGAGAACATCAAGGCTGTATATTGTCACCCTGCTTATTTAACTTCTATGCAGAGTACATCATGAGAAACACTGGGCTGGAAGAAACACAAGCTGGAATCAAGATTGCCGGGAGAAATATCAATAACCTCAGATGTGCAGATGACATCACCCTTATGGCAGAAAGTGAAGAGGAACGAAGAAGCCTCTTGATGAACGTGAAAGAGGAGAGTGAAAAAAATTGGCTTAAAGCTCAACATTCAGAAGACGAAAGTCATGGTATCTGGTCCCATCAAGTCATGGGAAATAGATGGGGAAACAGTGAAAACAGTGTCAGACTTTACTTTTCTGGGCTCCAAAATCATTGCAGATGGTGATTGCAGCCATGAAATTAAAAGACGCTTACTCCTTGGAAGGAAAGTTATGACCAACCTAGATAGCATATTAAAAAGCAGAGACATTACTTTGCCAACAAAGGTCCATCTAGTCAAGGCTATGGTTTCTCCAGTGGTCATGTATGGTTGTGAGAGTTGGACTGTGAAGAAAGCTGAGCACCCAAGAATTGATGCTTTTGAACTGTGGTGTTGGAGAAGACTCTTGAGAGTCCCTTGGACTGCAAAGAAATCCAACCAGTCCATTCTAAAGGAGATCAGTCCTGGGTGTTCATTGGAAGGACTGATGCTAAAGCTGAAACTCCAATACTTTGGCCACCTCATGTGAAGAGTTGACTCAATGGAAAAGACTCTGATGCCTGGAGAGATTGGGGGCAGGAGTAGAAGGGGACACCACAGGATGAGATGGCTGGATGGCATCACCGACTAGATTCAAATGGGTTTGAGTGAGCTCCAGGAGTTGGTGATGGACAGGGAGGCCTGGCGTGCTGAGATTCATAGGGTCGCAAAGAGTCAGACACAAATGAGTGACTGAACTGAACTGCTAGCGTGTGAGATGAGTGCAATTGTGGGGCAGTTTGAACATTCTTTGGTATTGTCCTTTTTTAGGATTGGAATGAAAACTGACCTTTTCATAACATTGTACAAGAGACAGTGATCAAAATCATCCGGAAGTAAAGGAAATGCAAAAAACTAAATGGTTGTCTCAAGGAGGCTTTACAAATAGTTGAGAAAAAAAGACAAGCAAAAGGCAAAGGAGAAAGGGAAAGATATATCCATCTGAATGCAGAGTTCCAGAGAATAGCAAGGAAAGATAAAAAAGTCTTAAGTGAACAATGCAAACAAATAGAGGTAAACAATAGAATGGGAAAGGCTAGAAAGCTCATCAAGAAAATTAGAGATATCAGTGGAACATTTGATGAAAAGATAGGCACAGTAAAGGACCTAACATATGTGACATCATTTAAAGAATTAAGCTGGTTTTAGAAAAGGCAGAGGAACCAGAGATCAAATTGCCAACATCTGCTGGATCATTGAAAAAGCAAGAGTTCCAGAAAAACATCTATTTCTGGTTTATTGACTATGACAAAGCCTTTGACTATGTGGATCACAATAAACTGTGGAAAATTCTGAAAGAGATGGGAATACCAGACCACCTGATCTGCCTCTTGAGAAACCCGTATGCAGGTCAGGAAGCAACAGTTAGAACTGTACATGGAACGTCAGACTAGTTCCAAATAGAAGAAGGAGCACGTCAAGGCTGTATATTGTCACCCTGCTTATTAACTTATATGCAGAGTACATCATGAGAAACACATCATGAGAAATACTTAAAAGTAAAAAAGCATAGACTGAATATTAGTACATTAGTATATTAGTAAAATTTTGTATATTAGTTGCATTTATATTGATAGCTACATATTTTTAAAAGTAAAATATTTTAAAGTTAAAAGGCATAGACAAAAGACTGTTCTGTACATCAGTGTCTCTTTTGCTGTCTTGTATACAGGGTTATTGTTACCATCTTTCTAAATTCCATATATATGTATTAGTATACTGTATTGGTGTTTTTCTTTCTGGCTTACTTCACTCTGTATAACAGGCTCCAGTTTCATCTACCTCATTAGAACTGATTAAAATGTATTCTTTTTAATGGCTGAGTAATATTCCATTGTGTATATGTACCACAGCTTTCTTATCCATTCATCTGCTGATGAATATCTAGGTTGCTTATAGAACAGTCTTTTGGACTCTGTGGGAGAGGGAGAGGGTGGGATGATTTGGGAGAATGGCATTGAAACATGTATGATATCATATATGAAACAAGTCGCCAGTCCAGGTTCGATGCACAATACTGGATGCTTGGGGCTGGTGCACTGGGATGACCCAGAGGGATTGTATGGGGAGGGAAGAGGGAGGAAGGTTCAGGGAGCACGTGTATACCTGTGGCAGATTCATGTTGATATATGGCAAAACCAATACAATATTGTAAAGTTAAAAAAAAAAAAGAATAAAAAAATAATAAAAAAGACGTAGTATTTTAGTACATTAGTACTAAATATTTAAATATTTAAAAGTAAAAAGTAAAATATTTACTAAATATTTAAAAGGAAAAATATTTTTAAAATATTTAAAAGTAAAAAGGCATAGACTGAATATTCCCTGGTGGCTCAGACAGTAAAGCGTCTGCCTGCAATGTGGGAGACCCCTGGGTTCCATCCCCAGGTCAGGAAGATCCCCTGGAGAAGGAAATGGCAGCCCACTGCAGTACTCTTGCCTAGAAAATTCTATGGATGGAGGAGCCTGGTGGGCTACAGTCCGTGGGGTCACAAAGAGTTGGACATGACTGAGCAACTTCACTTTCACTTATGGTGACTGCAGCCAGGAAATTAAAAGAAGCTTGCTCCTTGGAAGAAAAGCTATGACCAACCTAGAGAGCATATTAAAAAGCAGAGACATTACTTTACCAACAAAGGTCTAACTAGTCAATGGTACGGTTTTCCCAGTGTCTTGTATGGTTGTGAAAGTGGACTGGAAAGAAAGCTGAGTGCCGAAGAATGGTGCTTTTGAACTGTGGTGTAGGAGAAGACTCTAGAGAGTCTCTTGGACTGCAAGGAGATCCAACCAGTCCATCCTAAAGGAAATCAGTCCTGAATATTCATTGGAAGCACTGATGCTGAAGCTGAAACTCCAATATTTTGGCCACTTCATGCGAAGAACTGACTCACTGGAAAAAACTGTTGCTGGGAAAGATTGAAGGCAGGAGAAGGGGATAACAGAGGATGAGATGGTTGGATGGCATCACCGATGAGATGGGTGTGAGTTTGAGTAGGCTCAGGGATCTGGTGATGGACAGGGAAACCTGGCGTGCTGCAGCCCAGGGGGTTGGAAAGAGTCAGACATGAATGAGCGACTAAACTGAACTGATATTAATACAGTTGGCTATATTAGTTGCATTTATATTGATAACTACATATTTTTTAAGGTAAAAAGTAAAAAGGCATTGATAGGATTTTAATTACTTAAATATTTTAAATGGAGTATAATACTATATGTCATATAATAAAATACATTTGTACTAATGTAACATGCATGTATGCTCAGTCACTAGTCATGTCCAACTCTTTATGATACCATGGACAGTAGCCTGCCAGGTTCCTCTGTTCTTGTGATTTTCCAGCCAAGAATACTGGAGTGGGATGCCATTTCCTCCTCTAGAAGATCTTGCCAACCCAGGGGCTGAACATGCATTTCCTGTGTTTCCTGCATTGGCAGGGGGATTCTTTACCATTGAGCTGCCTGGAA
The DNA here is from genome assembly GCF_000754665.1 of Bison bison bison. Classification (NCBI taxonomy): domain Eukaryota; kingdom Metazoa; phylum Chordata; class Mammalia; order Artiodactyla; family Bovidae; genus Bison; species Bison bison. The sequence continues at coordinate 11,449,676 of NW_011494635.1, forward strand.
AGTCCAATATAATACATACAATATGTTTATATGTAATATTGTATCAAATATCAGTTAATCATATTTGTTATGTTTATATATAAAATATTAAAGCATACAATATAATACAATATATAATTTAACATATAGAATGATATGTTAATTGTATTCATGTTGATTTTGTAAAGTCATTTAAAATATACATATCTATGTGCAAGGTGCACATAATATGTTTTAAAATATTGAATATATGGTTAATAGCAATATGGAAAATCGTTGGAAAGGTAAAATATATGGAAGATATATCTGTATATAATATATAATGTATATCATTAATATGGCTTATTATATGTAACATTATGTTATTTACTGTTTTTAAACAATCACTAGGCTCATTATTCTGTCACATAAGTATTAATAATGTTGTCAGTACCAATCTAATTGGGAAGATAACCTGAATAAAGAAATGTCATTGGATAATGAAAAGTTTACTTCATTTCCTCAGTACACTAAAAATGGAAAGTATAGTCTTACAGGCCTTGAGTATAATTTCAGTGTTTTTTTTTTTAATGCATGTTTTGAACAGGAGTAATAATTAACAATATCTTTCACCTCTAAGGCAGTATATTAACTGTGTGCATGCCTATTTACTCAGTCGTGTCAAATTTTCCTGCTTCAGGCTTTCCTGTCTCCCACAAAATGAAAAAAAAAAAAATGAGATTCTTATTGTCTGTCTTATTCTTCAATATTTTGTCAAACTAAAGGTTGATATTATCATTAGTTATATAGCCCTAGCAAGGTATGTGACTGACAGAATTTAATCTAAAGGTAAGTACTAATGAATATTGAACCAAAGGTTAATGAATAAGCTCCACAGAAAAAGCCATACGCACAGAGACCTGTCTGTTATGGATGGTGACTGGCTTAAAGTTGATTCTATTTAAATAATGTGTTTTAAGTGGGCAACCACTTAAAATCAAATACAATGGTGATTATAATAATTATTTCCATTTGTTCAAAGGCTGACAGTAAAGAAAGGTTTTCCAGGGCATTTTCAGACCTTATCAAGGATGCTCTCTCATTTAAGACTTAGCCTAGACCAAGCCTATTTTGCGCTGCATAATTAATAGCCTTATTTTACCCAGGAAGAAGCCAAGACTCAGACAAAGAAGTTAAACAAAGAAGGTCACACAGGTAGTAGTGGCATGCATGTTAGTCACTCAGTTGTGTCCGACTCTTTGTGACTCCATGGACTGCAGCCCACCAGGCTCCCCTGTCCATGGAATTCTTCAGGCAAGAATACTGGAGTGGGTTGCCATTTCCTTCTCCAGGGGATCTTCCTGACCCAGGGATTGAACCTGTATCTCCTGCATTGGCAGGTGGATTCTTTACCACTGAGCTACCTGGGAAGCCTCTTATTAGATAAGTGCTATCATTAGACTCATTTTAGAGATTGAAAAACCAAGGTTTGGAGAGGAGATTACATAATTAGCCCAAATTCAAACCTGATCTGATTCAGAGTTCCATTAACCATCATCGTAACATGGAATTTTCAGAGATAGAAAATCCCATTTGTAAACTTACTGGGAAAAGATACCACCTTAAAAAAAAAGCAAAATAAACTTAGAATAGGAACTTTCTGGGCACCAGATCCTGAAATGAAAGTGTCTATTTGTACTCTGCTCTGACAGGAAGCAGTCTAAATGTACTGTGAGGTGCTAAGTACTCTAAATGTATTACGGTTCCTTCCCTGTGATCTTTCCCATTCTCTCTCCTTTTCCTATATTTGTTACTGTCTCCCTCCTCTCACTCATATTCCACCCCCCGTTCTGTCTCTCCTCCTTACCCCAACCTTCCTCTTTCCTCTCAAAACGACTTCTTTAAAAAAGGAGAGATTTGCAACCGTCTTTACCCCAGAGCAAACATTCTTCAATATAAAATAGCCCATATATTTTCTCTGATTCAGCAAATGATTAAACGGAATAAAATGCTCATACAACCCCTCCTGGAACGCCAGGCATCAGGGATGTGGAGGCAGGTCCAGGTGGACACAAGGCTTTCCACGGTCCGCGAAGTTATACTATCAGGCAGACATCTACTCTTAACTGTTCATAAGTTCTCCTTCAGCCATTTTTGAATTAAAAATTCCTTGAGATTCCTGAACTTCTTCAGCTATATTTAAAATAGTCTGAGTCAGTGGGTGTGGAAGAAGGAGGCTGCAAGCTTTAGTTCAGAAATGACTGAAATGAACAGCAATTCTTGAACTAATTGCTGTAAGATCAAGCCAGAATTTGAAGATTAGAGGACATATTCTCAGCACCTATCTTATGTTAGTTATATGTTTGTCTTTTCCAAGGCATTTCTTCCCCTATTCATGTAAGTATTATAAAATGGACATCTCTCAAC